>NC_092803.1:40627936-40928061 GCF_040954645.1 Diabrotica undecimpunctata | reverse complement strand
TAATGTTTATACATAACATTTATTTAAAATAATTATATTTTTATTTTCAATAAATAAAAAAATACGGTATGTGGCATTCCGTGAGTGACCGAGAACGGGAAGCATAGCTTTCTTATCGAACGGAAATAATTAATCGATCATTACATAATATTGTTTTGTCTACAAAAATTAAATTTTTTAATTCTACTTATATATTTAAGATATTGTGACGTTTTACAATCATGATTGAACATTGAAAGTCGAACGAAACGAAGCCAAAATATTAACTGGGAGGGGTGCTTTGCTAAACAGAACCACGTAATTAGTATTACCATGGTTACTATGGTTAACCCATAGACAATAAAATCCACCACAAAACTAGTTTTCTATGTTTTGCAGATTTTTCTTAAATTCGGCAAACACGCATCTCTCGCAATTTAATACATCACTGCTGCCTTCTACTAAATGACACGTGAACTTATTTTCTCATCTATTAAGTGATAGCCGAACTAATTTCTCACTATCAAAATGCCAACTTATTACGGTAACATCAACAAAATCTCTAGTTTGCAGCTTTTAATTGTAATTTTATCTTTAGGTACAGTTAATTCAAAAATTACTGCAGTATGGATAACGAAAATTTGCTTAAAATAGAGGTTTTTGGATAGTTAATCATTTAAAGTAGTAATTTTGTACCTAAGTTCAAAAATTATTTCACAATACCAATTTTTAGGCACGTTACCACGTAAGTTATGACATTGATTCATTTAAGTACAGTTATGAAAAAATTACTGTTTTCTTTGGAAATTTTTACTAGATATCATTAAAATAGAAAGTTTACAGTTTACGTACATAATCATAAGTTGAAGATTTGTTTTGAAATAGTGACGATAACTGTACCTAAAAAGTATATAAATTTTAACATTGTGACATACCACCTTAAGTAGCGATGGTTTTAGTTTATTTTATTCTATTCTATAATCGATTCAATTCCGATGATCCATTCGATTTGGTAATCGATTATATTACATTCTATATTTGATACGTTAATCGATTCGATAATCCATTCTATTCGATTGTATTTTTTTTATAAACACCCATGGTCGCGCGATATGCCATTACAATCGCCAGTTTTTACTCTCGGTACTGTCGGTTTTATTACACCTCTGTGCGAACCACCGCGGTGCACGGCTTCGTCCGTAGCCCACGATAAGAAAGCTGTGCTTCCAAATAACAATAAGAAGGCGGCTTAAAAAAAGATAGTAATATACGGCACTTATAGAACGTATTTCCCAAAATATAATTTCTGACTTTTGTCCAGATGACCACCTACCGTCTTATGATTGACACACTCGCTATTGCGATTTCCTGAACACGGTTAAATTTTGCTTCTTTTCCAGGAGTATTATTTTTAAGTAGCTGATTCGTTTTATTTTTTTTTACAATGAATGCGGTTCCGAACAAGTGTTTATGAAATATGATCGGAGAATTCTGGAATAGGAACTTCAACAAAACCTCGCATCAATAGTATATATTTATTACCAATATAATACAATAACAATAGGTATAATAGTAACTTGATTAT
The DNA here is from genome assembly GCF_040954645.1 of Diabrotica undecimpunctata. Lineage (NCBI taxonomy): Eukaryota > Metazoa > Arthropoda > Insecta > Coleoptera > Chrysomelidae > Diabrotica > Diabrotica undecimpunctata. Next base: position 40,926,497 of record NC_092803.1, on the reverse strand, counting down.
AACAGTATGAAAATAAAGCTCCGTGAGAACCTTTGAACAAATTGAGCACTTTTATCCTAAAATTGACACTTTTGAAAATAAATCACAATAAAAAACACAACTGGAATGTTTTTATCACCTAATTGTTGCAAAAATTACACATATCATTTTAAAAAGTTATTTTCATACAGACCAAATTACATTTCTTTTCTTATTTGTAAATTTTGTATGTATTTAGTCACTGAATTAAAATACATAATAGGACTACCGAAATAAATAAAGTTTTGGTGTAAACGAAACATAGTTTACAAGAGTATGGTATACAAGAATCGAGAGGTACAGAAATAACTAAGAAAACACCACGAATGTTTTCTGTGTAGTGGGACGAGTCCAAGAAGAAGCAGGAATATAAGACATGAATATCATTTGTGATTGTGTGCATACATATAATTAGATGTAAGGTAAGGAGCAGCAATTGGCATTTGAACAAATAAACATGTGTTCGTAACTTGACAGATTCTTAGTGGTTTCCTCACGAGACTCCACAATTGATTCTATTTCAGAATAAAGATTTTGCTGCACAACTTTTTAAAATTGCTACCAATATCATTTTTTATTCTATTCACTTATGATACTAACATTTAAGCTGTTGTCTGTAGTAATTTTTGCAACACTAACATTATTAATGTACAAATGTCACTGACAGAATACTTATAATTAAACGTATACTAAAGTTTAGCGAACAATTATTAGTTAATGTTTCGAAAAAAAGTTGAGCAAAAATTCAGTCGGTATTTAAGTACTTGTGTTAATATCAACATGTCTCTTTCATTCCTATCTGAAGCTTCTAAATTCTAATTTTTTATTTCTATGTTACATATTTTTTGTCTGCACATTCAGCTCTTGTAGTTGCACTTACTGCACATTGTAGCTACTTCGTTTTAGATATACCCTCATTACAGTTATTCGAATACTGCAACGTCGGTGGGAAATATAGTTTCTTTTGAATATTGTCTTTTGTCATATAATTTGTCTTCATTATTTGCTTTTTCTTTAACAACTTTAAACTTTTTATTCTAAATCGGAAGGACCTGCCAACATTAACACTCTCTGTAAAAGCAAATCATTATTCAGGATGTGACGGTAGATGACTTAGTGCAAATATAAGTACACAATTGTCAAATATCAATCATGCCGCATAAGTTCATTACAAACACCTTGACAGGTGTCATTTTTCTAATCATTGCTTTAGACTTATGAGTATGCACTTTGTTGACAATTGACATTTGTCTCAAATCCAATACAATACAGCTAATTTTACCAAAATTAAGACTGATCAAGTTTTATACGTACGCTTGTAAGAAATACAAACAGATAAGAGCAAAAATCTATCAAAAAAATATGTTAATTGTTCATCATATAAGTTACATTCCCTTGTGGAATCTCCAACACACTTGTAATCAATCTTATTTTCAGTAAAAATACCATTTATATAAAAACTTCTGTTATAACCAAAATAATTAAAAACTTACAACTAATATCTTACTCAATACATGACTAAAACAGTATATCACTTAAAAAAAGTAAGCATAAAAATTGCCGGTTGAAGCCAAACGACCGCATAGTTCCTTTTGGCTTACCGATAGATAATAAAAAGTAAGGCTCAAATTTTGATATTTACGGAAGACTTCACACCCTAGAAGATAAGAGGGCGCGGAAGAGCGATAGACCATTGATATAAGGTTTGGAAGCATTGTCAACTGCACTTCTTATTTTTCCTTAAGCTAATTCTCTATTAGTTTACGAATATTTCATAAATGTGAAAGGGGCGACTACACATTGACAACAGATTTGGAAGCATTTTCAACTAGGCTGTAGAAGAACGTATTCTTCAGTTTGCAAAATATGAACACCTGAAAGATCGATTATATCTTTATCCAAGGTATAAAAAGCAGCTTCAACTACGTTTTGATATCTACATCTAGAATAGTTATCTATAAATAAGGTTCATAAATCCATGAACGTTGAAGACTGACTGAATATTGATAGAATAATTCGAAGCATTTTAAATTAGGCTTTCTTGGTATTTATCTTAACACATTACAGTGGAACCGGGGAAATCAGAATTACTTGGCAGTTGGTCTTTGTTCAGATCATTGAAAATTCGGATTATCAGGGAAATTGACTAGAATACCTACAAAAATTCAGAATATCCTGTTAATGTATACTAGATGTATATTGTTTTGATTTTCGATGGCCTGTGTTAAATACGATACGTAACAAGTAACGGATAGGGTAATGAGTAACTAGTGAATTTGTCGTGGTGCAACACCATCGCTATTTCGGCAACACGCGTGAAAAATATGAATCAGTGCTGTTTGTGAACGAAGTTCTTTTAACCTGCAATATGTACTGTAGGCGACTTGGCAACGTGGTGCTGAAACGTAAATACATAAGTGAATTTACAAGTGGATATTTGACTAAATTAAGCTTGTGTAGGAAATATCTAACTAAAAAATTCACAGAACTTTAGACAAAAATAAAATATTTTAACGGCATCGAGAAATTTTCGGAATATTAAAAAATATATAAACATTTAGAAGCATACGTTACCCTAGAATACCGTAAAATTCGTCAAGGGTAATACATAATAACAAACGACAGGCCAACAGATATTCTGACAGTGTTGCCGAAATGTACAAAATATATAGAAAAAGAAAGGTTCAAAGCAAAAATATTTCTGTCCTTATTTTTGTTCTGGGGACGGATAGAGATGAGCCTTTGATTCGTTGGGGAGGGTAAACTCCCTTACGCTGTCACCGGAGGCTAAAATGGCGAACACGATATTAGATATAATCCTAGAGAAACTGCAAACAATGGAAGACCACAATAAACGAGTCTAAAAAAGTAATATCATCATCATCATAAGTGGCTCGACAATCCGTTTTGGATCTTGGCCTGCTCACAAAGAAGTCGCCACTCCTGTCGATTCCTGGCAACTTCCCTCCATCTTATAACCCTTAGAATCTGTAGGTCTTAAATGAATGGGGGATGAAGGGGTAGAATGCGAAAACATGGAGTTGAATCCAGTTTACTCCAATTAGCCTCTTCTACTCAAATCCGACTCTCACCTACATGCTGGTATCCCCTGTAAACCGAGCAACCCAACTGGAGATCTAGTATCCAACCCGGGTGGAAAGTTGGGTCGGGAACTGACGAGAGCGGGTGAAATGGCCCTCGAAAAGGGGGTTTGGCGTTGGGTTAACTACCGAACCCTGTAAAAAACCTTTTGTTATGAGAGCTACAAAGAAAGAAAAAAGTAATATAGGATAATATAATAGGAAAAAGGATAATATACAGTCAGACCTAAGAAAAGTATCCACAGTTAATAAACAGTTGAAGATGCAAAACAAGGTAATGAAAGAAAAAATTAGTCCATATAGAAAGAATAGAAATGCTAGAAAAAAAAATTAAAAGGAAGAACCTAGTAATACACGGAATAGAGGAAGAATAAGAAGAAAATTATAGAGAACTTAAAAGTAAAATCCAAACATTAATGTATAAACTAAGAATTAAGATAGACCCAGAACAATAAATAACTGATCTTGCCAAGAAATGAAAAACAGACCTATATTGATGGAAATGAGGAGGCGAAGACTTCCCAAAGCAAGTAATCGTTGAAAGAAAACAACCGCTCGAACATATGGAAAAAGCAAGACAAAAACGATACCGAGCACAATTAAGGTACAATACTGTGGATACATGGAGAAAGGTATTCGCTCGATATGCTACTTCAATGCTATGATATAAACGAACCGTCAAGTGCACAATGGGAAAAACAGTTAGAAAACACAGTAAATCAGAGGAAAACAAAGATAAAGCTAGAACATTCAGTCAAAGACCTTCTATGGGAAGCCCAAGTAGAGAAGATAAACTAGCGAAAATAACAAAGATAACCAATAATTACCAAAAACTGAGGAAGAATACAGCAATTGGTACAAATAAGGAACGAAAATTGGCTATGAATACGGAAAATGTTGTAAGGACTGCAAGAAAAAACACAAAAATCGAAATAAAAGAAAAACTAACAGGATATGGCCATATATTGACAATGCCAATTCACATCCATCTGATGTGGTTTATTGAGGTCTAAAAGCCATTTTTTTTCGCCCCAATTCTGTAGCCGATCGATGAAGGTATACTACAAAACATAAAACTAAACCATCGTAAATTAGGAAAGACGACTTTTCAGTCAGAGAAAAAGTCAAAGGTAACAATCAGAGATGCTACTTGTTAAGTTGTTGAAGCATGTATATAAATACAATGAAACTTTACTTCAAAAATCTTGGAAAAAACTCTAACCAAGTGTATAATTTGAAGAAACTAACCTTCTAGATGAAGCACTAATCCTTCTTCAACTCGTTCAAAAATGCGACATTCCAAAAGAAACATGTCAATCAATAAGTAAGCGATGATGACATTGTCCTAACGGTTGATCAGAATCAAGATGAAATGTTCCTGAGAGTGACGAAGATGAGATCTCAACAAATATTGTCTCACACGGGGATGCTGCCGCTGCATTTAACGTGACGTTCCGATATGTTCACATGTCAGGTCGAGGGCATCACAGCTGCGATAGCACAGTATCAACACAGTTTGTTTAGCTCCTTCCGCCAAAAGAAAATAACTACTTGTTCTAACTTATTAATGTACACTGTAAGTACCTAAAATGTTTCTTTTCGTTGTAAATTAACTAAACGTATAACGTAATATTAACTCAGATTTATAGTTTTTTTTTGGAAGGATAGTTTTATTATCACCGACTACGAATGGAGCGGTGGATCACACTGATGTGTGAAAAAATAAAAACAAAAGAAACGCAATGAAATAACAGATTATGACACCACACACTACGTAAAGCAGTAAACGCAATCCCAGGCGTATTTCTTAATAAAAAGAACTTGAAAAACAATGAAGTTTAAGTTTTTTAAAATATGGTATACAGACAACTGCTGAGAATTTCCCTTTTAATTTTTAAAATAAAATAAAACAAACTGAAATACAATAAAATAAAATGAATCAAATGGAATCGAATCTAATGGAATGCAATCGAATTGAATGGTATTGATATTGTTCTGAAGCTATTGAATGGTATTGAATCGAATGAAATCGAAATGAACCAAATTGAATCGAATTGAATCAAATTGAATTGAATTCAATTAAGATTAAATTAATTTAAATAAAATTAAAAACCCTAGGTCCGCGTTTAGAAGATAAGCTTCTCCTCCTCGATCACTCCCGAAGTACCACATCTCATTTTTTGATAGATTTAGTAATGTTCGGATTAACTGAAATTTCTCATTTTCGGGGTTCCACTGTATTACATTCTCAACCTATGGGATACTGCGGAAGAACGATTAAATATTAGATGCATATTTCAAAAGTCAATTTAATATAAATCACATATTTGGAAGCAACAATATAATTTACTCAATATGGAACCTATGAATCAATTTACATATGGCTGATTAACGACGGAACTGACGTTACATTACTAGCTACAATGTCGACAGGTGATTATCGTGATTATAGTTATCCCCGATATTTTAATGTTAAATAGGTACCTAAAATTATGTGTTAAGTCAATAATTTAATGTATTCTTTTTGGTAAAGCAATAAAATCGTTACGTTTTTAATATTTTTCAGTCCATTGTTGTTAAAAGTATTGAATACGAATTAAATGCAAAAAACATTTAAAATGGTTGATTGTACTACATGTAATATAGCGAAAACATAGCAGACAACAAAAGATAAGATTACGTTTCATTTGTAAGTGTTACGAATATGTAAGAAGTTAGGAATTATATTTTTATAATACTTTTTTGTCGTAATATTTTCTAACCTCAAAGTCAGATCAGTATATTATATGTTGTATGGTATGAAAATAATTGTTTAATTTTACAATGTTACACGTCAATATATATATATATATATATATATATATATATATATATATATATATATATATATATATATATATATATATATATAAATTTATTCAGATGTAAATAACAATACAAATAAATAAATATTGTACATATATATGTATCAATAATTTTTTTTCGTACACCACTGACATTCCGGGAAAAGAGTCAGCCATTGTTACTAGCTATTTTGGACGCAAATATTTATTCATACCTTCCATCCTGAGTATATTAACTCGTTGTTTAAAAGTTTTCTAAACATATATGAAGGTTTATTTTCTCACACTTTCACGTTCTAACCTTATAATATCAACTTCTGTCATATTTGATTAACAGCTTTTTCAATGTAACGAATGTGACACTAATTTGAGCCCGAACTTTTGATTGTATCACAAACAACTAACTAAATTCTAATACAATAAAAAGCAATATTAAACATACAAGAAGTTAACTGTAGTACAATTTTGTGTAAATCACAAACACTTAGATTGTTTAAAGTTTACGTTGTGCCGTTTAACAACCGATAATTATTCATACTTCTCGAGCAGACACCGGAGCGTAACAATTTTAAAACTAAGACCTAAACGAAAATATCACAAAAATAAGTACTAAATTTAAGAGAAAAAAGTATCAAAAATCAAGGAGTCTGCTGCGTGAGTACAAAACCCTGTGTGGTAAACTGAGAAGGCAGTTATCACAGTTTTAAATACGTAAGTAGACTATTAGGGATGGTATCACTAAGTTAACATAGTAAACAAATATGTTTGCATGTAAAAAAATCAAACAGGGCTATGCCAAGGGAATATTAGGTACCTTTATGTTTGATTTTTCGGCTTACAAACGCTTCTAAGCACATATCAAAACTTCTAAAAGTCCGGCCGCTGGTTCTTTGCACATGTATGACATTATTCACGAATTACTTTTTATGTTAAGAAAATGGTAATTTCAAAGTGTTTCTTGTGTTTAATAAGTTATAATTTTTTTAAAAAAGAGTTGTTATAAGTACTAACACACACATCAACGTTAGATTTCTTGGGGTAAGTACATATTTATAAGCTAACAACGACAAGTGATATTCTAATCTTCAAATTAACATTTCATAATTTAATTTTGGATATCACTGTCAAACGGATTGTTACGCAATATATTTCCTGATCAATATAAAAATACTAACACAATTTTGCCAAACGGTAGAACATTTTTCAAGCATTTTATTATTTAAAATATTCCTGGGAAACCGTTAAATTCCCCAGCACGACAACTTGCGCTGAATGTTTATAAAAACTTTAAATGTGAAAAAAAGAAGATTTTGGAGGTTAAACATGTGCAATACATCATCGACATATAATACAAAATAGGACTGCTGCAATACAGTCGCGTTCCTCCAGCGAGATAGAGAAAACTGACACAAAGCAGTCCCTGCGTCTCTGTCTAATGGGCCGGGTTTATCGACCACGTGACCTTCTTATTGGTTATTTAGGTCACGTGGTCGATAAACCTGGCAAATTAGAAAGAGTACTGCAATTTGGCAGTTTTCTCTGTCGCACTGGTGGGAACGAGTTGGTATTGCAACGATCAGTCAATCTTGTATTATATGTAAACTCACAACACTAGTGTGTAATTATTGCAATAAATCAGTATTAAATCTACATTATGCAGTATTTACAAGAATAGCATTCCATGCAAACTGTGCTAAAAGGTCACGTCAAATATCCAATATTATTTTCCGATGTTCAAATTGTAAACAAAGTGAGGTTATGGTACCTGAAAATAGTATAAAACTTGCTTCTGGAAAAAGTAGTAGTAACAAAAATGATAAAATTCCTGTTATTAATGAGCCATTACAGCGATTTGTCGAAAATTGCAGGAATCTGTTGACTTTATGGCCGAACAATTCGATCAACTAATATCTGAAAATCGAAGTTTGCTGGTCGAAATAAAAGCATTAAAAAATTAAAATACGCAGATGAAATCTAAACTAAAAATACAAACAGAAAAGACAAGAACAATTTCAAAGCTTATAACACACAATTTAGTTCTTGATGATTCTAACCTCATTTTTAATAAGCTCAACAATTACTTTGTTACAGTTGGTTCAGAATTTGCTCAGGGCATTCAACCCTCTAAACAACATATTTTCTTGGAGCTTCACAACAAAGGAGGCAATTGAAGATATAATAAATACTTTGAAGAGTAAAACTGCTTGTGGACTAAACAAATTATCAGTTGATACTACAAAAAATTCAATATTGAGATAAACTATTTTAAGTACACTAGTAAATTTAACATTTCCCACAGAAAGTGCTCCCAGTGCCGTAAAAATGGAAAACGTTGTTCCAGTATATAAAGGAGGTGACTGTTCAATGTCTAGTAATTATCGACCCATTTCAAATTTACCGGTTTTATCAAAGATTCTGATAATAAATAGAATCATGCACTATTTAAATAATGACAAATTCTTATATAAAGGCCAATATGGATTTAGCAACACAATAACAGCAACGGCTGATTTTATAACAAACATTGCTGATACAGTTGATCACATGCTGTTATTATCTGTATTGTAAACTTTAGGCATAAGGGCCTAAGGTTGAAGTGGTTTAATGTTACCTACTCGTATGGGGAAGAACAAACTTACCTTTGTCAACAGAGTGAATATTATTTAATTGTCTAATATTGAGTATGGAGTTCCTCCCTTATGCTTATTCAGTTTCAACATTGCCATTAAAAGGTACATTACAAATGCCCAACGTGGCAAAAAATGATGGTGCATTTGACTTGCAGATGGTGAAGGGATGGTTAGATCATTATAAACCTACCTTTATTGCAGATAAATCAAGTTATATGCTGATAACAATGAAATAAGAGTGGTAACAATTAACGATAGCACTTGGAACAAGGCATTTAGCAAAAAAATTACACCTGCAATAGGGGTTCTTAGAAGAGCAGCAAATTATACAGAAATTAAATATCGGAAAAATATATAACAGTTTCATACATAGCTATACATATACAAAGAACCAACGGACCGATTAACCTTGAATACAATAACATCAACATTTTTTTTGTGTATACAACATTTAACATTGATAAAATTCTAAATTTCAAAAATACGATTGCATCATTATTCGAAAAACCCAGTTAACTTCGATTAGTATCAGACAAGTGAGTGAAAATCTGAAGGTTTTACGCTTTTGTCGTTTTTTCGAACGAGTTTGATACCCAAGCAAAAGCATGCATTAAATTTTCACTATCATATATGTAGAATTATTCTCATAACATATTATAAGCGAAAACAAACTACATATCAGGTTTTTCTCTCACTTATCATATGATTAAATGTGACAATTTTCAGGAACTGTATACTCATCACACTGAAAATTCGGTTCAGTTATTTCTTATCTCTTACTTAATGTACCCAACATTTTAATACTTCTAACATTTTAAAGTGATATACTGATACCGAATTCAGGTGATATTTCTACGTCTGTACCTTATAAACGAACAAAAACAATTTTTAATAGATATTAAGCCACTGTCATTTTAGGTACAGTTTCTTACGTCTCTGTTCATTAAAAATATGATTAAAAGAGACGCGTGCCTTAAAGACACTCGGAGAAAGATTTAGGGTAGTAGAGATCTGGGAAACACCTTCATTTTTATAAAGTCATCAATAATTTCCTTAATATTATCAGCTGTAGGTTTGGGTTGTGTCACATCAAAGCCAAGTTGTTTCAGTTTGTTGCCATCTAATCTGAGATGTTTGTGGAGAAGCAGTTCGGAGTCCATATGAGGAGAGAGAGGAGTGTTGAGGATTTCATCTTTTCTACAAGCTTCTGCCCATGGGGCTAAATGTTTGTCGTTGGCATCATCTGCAGCACCTGCTAGGTCTACCACTGCGGATACAAGATTGCCGTAATAGTCGATTTTGACATTGAATATGTCTGTCATGACGTTGGATAATGAACCTTGCGTAGAGTCTGCATCATCCACAACATTATAGATCTACAATTACACATAGTTAGTTTAGACCTTTAATGACTACCAAATGTTTCTTATTACCTGTCCATTGGTATCTTCTCTATTACTCACGAACCATATTGCTTTACATACATCTTGGACATGTACTGTACTAATCCTAAGTTCAGAGTTCCATAGAAGTTTCATCGTTTCTCCTACATGCTTATATATGGATGCTGCGATTATTCTAGGCATCAAACCGCTTTTGTCTCCTAATCCATAAACAATTGGAAGCCTGAGGATTGTGTAGGTGAGTTCAGACATTTCTGCCAATTTTTTTTCTACCTGCATCAAAAAATATTGTTACAACGGTATAGGTTAAAGTGTTTCTATAAAATTAAGAAATATTTTATATCAAAGAGTGGCGGCTCGCGAGTCTCGAAAGAGGGGAAACTAATCCTGTCTGACCTAACCTATCCTTAAATGAGCTATTATAACCATAGGCATATAATACAAATAGCCTGAGCGCTGAAGGACAGTTTTCGATATTCTCATAAATTTCGTCTTCTTGACGTTCATTGTTAGACCGTACTCTTTTGCATACTCCGCTATTCTGGTCACCACTCTCCGAAGATCTTCAATATTTTCGGCTAAGATCACAGTGTCGTCCGCATATCTAATGTTTTTAATGGGAACTCCATTTACCTTTAGTCCTGCTGTTTCACCCTCAAGAGCTTTTTTCAGGATCTCTTCGGAGTAGGCATAAAAGATTTGGCGACAATACGCATCCCTGTCTCATTCCACGTCTAATTTCAATTTCTTCTGACAGCTGTTCGTTAACACGTACTTTTGCTCGCTGTTTAAGTATAAATTTGATATGATCCTGAGGTCGTTGTCATCTATCTTCTTTGATTTCAGGACATTCATTAATTTTTCATGTCATACTTTATCAAATGCTTTATTATTGTCAATAAAACATGCGTATATATCTTGATTAACGTCCAGGCATCTTTGTATCAGTATATTAAGTGAAAAAAGAGCTTTACGCGTTCCTAGGCCTTTGCGAAAACCAAATTGTGTATCATTAACGTCTATGTCCAGTTTGTGATATATTCGGTTATGGATGACTTTTAGTAGTAACTTTAGCACATGCGACATCAAGCTAATTGTGCGGTAATCGCTGCATTATCTCGCGTTTTTCTTTTTGGGGAGACAAATAAAAATCGACGTTAAGCACTCTTTGGGTAATACGCCTGAACTATAAATTTGGTTCAAGAGTGTCACTAAAACATCAATGTGCTTCTCATCTAGAATTTTTAGGATTTCTATAGGAAGTATGTCAGGTCCAGGGCTTTTCCCACTCTTCATTGTTTTTAATGCGTGTAATATTTCTTCTTTTGTAATATATGGACCTATTTCTTCTGACGTAAGTTCTATGTGCTCCAGATCTCCTCTTTCATCATCGAACCGTTCGTCGATATATTCTGCCCATCTTTTTACTTTCTCGTCCGTCTGTCTTATAGTAGTCCCGTGTCTATCTAGAAGTGCACCAGTGGGATTTTGTTTTCTTAGTCCTGTCAGTTCTTTAACTTTTTTGTGTAGGTTAAACAGATCATATTTATTTTGAGGGTCTTCGACCTCTTTGCATTTCTCTTCAAAGTATTTTTCTTTTGCCTGCTTTATGATCTTCCTGATCTCGTGGTTATCTCTCTGTATTTATTGTTGTCTTTGTGTTTAAATTGTCTCCGTTGTTCCATCATATTGAGTATCTCGTCATTCATCCATTCTTCTTTTCACCTTGCGGAAGTCTTTAGTATTTCTTTACATGGTTCCAGTAGACAATGTTTTAGTCGATCATAGTACTCGTCAATATCATTGGTGTTTGTGTTCAATTTGATGCAGTTCACATGCAGTTCATGTTGGAGGCATTCTTTTACGATAGGTTCTTTAAGTTTGCTTGTGTCTATTGTAGGGATTCTATGATGTCTTTTAATATTCCTAAGGGTAAGTGTAATCTTGGCGATAAGTGGATTGTGATCTGAGGCCATGTCTGATCCAGGATATGCTTTCACGGCTTTAACAGCATTACGGTATCTTTCATTGATCATAATGTAGTCTATAGTAACTTGAAAAATGTTTTTGTAATAATCAAGTTCTGTTCTTGACAGAATTGTAACAGACAATCTATGCGTTGAGATCACCTAGGACTATCGTGAATTTTTCGTTACTTTCAGTGCCTCTTCGATATTTCGGTACAATAATTTAACTTCTTTCAGTTAACCTTCAAATTCAGTTTGGCATGAGATGTCACCAACTTCAGTACCATTACCTTTTCTGAGATAGGGAAATAGCATTCCACCGCTCTATTAGATTTTTTATTAACTATTACTGCCACTCCGTGTCTGTGTTGGTTATTCTCGCTACCGGAATAATATATTGTGGCTTCGTCTGTTGAAAAACAACCTGAGTTGGGCCATCTGGCTTCACTCATACCCAGTACATCGATATACTTATAGCAGATTTTAAATTGCAGATAAGTAGAAATTAGACTAAATAAACCAAGGTAAAAAAGCTCCAAAGATTTAAAACTATAAGAAAAAAATTCCGTTCTGTCACATTTTAGGTGGTGAAGCCTCGCTTTACTAGCGTCATCGGACGAGCCGCCACTGATATCAAATTTCCAAAAACCTTACAAATTAAGGAGGTATCGGAGATAGCAAAAATTACTAGTACCGACACAAAATGACAGTTTTTCAAAAAGGCAAAGGTGCATTCTCTTAAATTTTGAAAGAAAAAAACTAAATTATAAACTTATTTCCTGCATGGAAATAATAAGCAAACAAATAAATGACGCACAAATAAAAAACATTACATTTTGTATTCACTCAATACTAATTATGTATATGAAAAAGTTCTTTGACCACCTAGCTCATAAATGGACTTGTTTTATTATCTATTACTCATTATATGTTTCCTGTATATTGTAGTGCATCATCTAATTATAGAATTTACTATGAGTCATTTTATTTTGAACTCAAGGAACAGGAGTTTAGAGATAAGGATAACATTTAAATTATTTGTGTCTGGTTGTTTTATTTATACATCCACAGTGGAAATAAGCATATTTTGGGTTATTAATTTCCTTTTGTATAATCCACAAATTCCTGTGGCTTCGAAGCGCTTAAATCAAATATTTAATTTACAAATTAAAAAACAAATTAATTAAATAATCATTATTTTGTAATGTTTATCACTAAATGAGGATAGTATAAGAAAACACATAGGAAAACATTGACCTAAGAGAAACTCAGATTAGACTTAAGACAACATCTATATAGACCAGGAAAGTAAAGATTTTCCCAAGACACTCTTCGATACAGGTATCTAACAACTGCTTTTGACAAATTTGGTGATAACAATATGTAATAAACAAAATATGCAAAATATTAAATGTCATATTTTACTTATAAGTATATAACAATATTAAACAATTTAAGATTGCTATTTGATTTTAAATTCTAAAGGTGAATATCAGTAAATTATTTGGAAAAGTGACACAATTTTCCTGAAAAAGTATAGAAAATCCTTTGGAAATTTATCTTATATATTCGTTGTTATATTATAAGCTTATGTTTCTTTTTCTTATGTTGTAATTCTTTACTTACAGTCGTCATTTTGAAACTTAGTGGTAGAATCGCATAAAGATCTAGTAACATATTAATTGAGTGACACTATTTAAAATTGTAATACAAAATTGCGCCTGTCCCTCATTTTTATTAACAAATCATAAAAACCTATGAACAGATGGCTTAGTTCAGTTAATGAAAATTTTAAAGACTCAACAATAGTTGAGGGCTGGGGGAAACATACTTTATAAAAATGATAGTTCTTACCTGTCTTTTCCATTTAGCTACGAAGGTCCAAGGTTCAATAGGACCATCCTCTTTATGTAAAACTTTCTCTGAAGAATACATATTACCAGATGACAGCTCTACATAATGTTTGGCTTTCTGTTGAGCAGCTTCTTTGGCACAATTAAGACTAAGTTTTAATATGCCTTCATTATACACTGGATCTGTTTGACCAGACTTTGTTTCTCCAGCACAATTGACAACTATGTCCCAAATACCCTCTTCAGGTGGTTGGAAGGCATTCCTACATGATTCTATACTCAAAAAAGAAATGTTTTAAGTAAATAATGTTAAAATCAATGTGCAGTTAATTTAAATAGAAAAGCAAAAATTGTATGATACAAATGTGCATACATCTTAGGTCACATATTGGTAAATTAAAGACACTGTTTTCTAAATAATATTTCATCTATGTTTCAATATGTGTGCTCTAATTCTTCTGTAAATTAAAGTAAAGAATACAATTGACAAAATTTTCATTTTGTTTAAACATCTCTTCACAAAAGAAAACTGTACATAGTGAGTCTCATTTTATGTCACTCACTCATCTAAATTAATGTAACCTAGCTCAACCTAATCTAAAACTCACATAATCAGCTAATCCTTGTCGTATTACCCAATTTACCTCTAGCTACAGTTATTGTTTTACACTATGGTACTTAAAGGTGTATAAGTGTAAATTTTTTACAAAAATCATTAGAAAACAAGTTTTGTGGTAACAAAACATCCATTTTCTGTTGAAATTGTAACAGCAGTAATTTTGTAAAAATCTGACTGAAATCAGATAGGTAGGTCAATTGTTGATATTTTAGTTCTTGCAAAACCTTCTAAAAAGTTGGTAATGTAGAAATATAAAATCTTTATAATGTACTTAAAATCTTGTAAAAACTTAATTTTCTAAAAAAATACTCATATCAATTAAATTTTATGGAGACAACTATTAAATGTTATGGTTAAGTGCGGAAAGCCCTTATGGAGTAAAATTGTTCGTCTTTATTTTAAAAAAGTACAAAGTTGCTGAGGCTCATCAAATTTTAAATATGAGCGCTTTTTAAACATAACTTTAAATATACAGCGTGATTTACACAAGTGTATCATAGTCAATAATCTTTATTTTCAAACACTCTGTATATTTTTAAATTTATAAAAGCATCTTAACAGTAACTTATGTAGGGTCTATTATGAATATTACAGGATGAAATTTTGAAATTAGACAGCGTGGAAACCTCTTATGGAATAAAATTGTGTGTCCTCATTTTAGAAAATTAAAAAAAACCGCTGAGACCCATCAATTTTTAAATTCAAATGGGGGCTTTTTAAATATAAATGAGTGTACAGGATGATTTACGCATATCTAGCATAGTCCATCATCTTTTATTTTGTTCTGATGAAAATTATAGTTTGTTGAGATAGGGTTGTTAAGGAGTTTTTGAGAACACAAAAATATACTTTGTTTTCTACTTAAATGTTACAAGTAATTAAAATTTTTAATTTTATTATTTATCAGGAACACTGGCCAGTTTTCTATATTGAGCATCTAAAAAAACCGTCATCACTTTCATTTTATATTATTGGCTGTAAAAAGTAATCCCATTTTTAAAGGAAAAATACATGTAACTTAAGGTTGACTGATTAATAATAGGCATTGTATTTTACTAGGCATAACAAGAAATATAATCCATTGATATGCATTCCAGGTTCCTCCAGCTCCAATCCTTACTGTATTAGCACCTTTTTAACATATTGCATGCGGATGTCTGATCATAAGCCTTATACTCTGAACTGAAACTTATTTATTAATAAAAATGTGTATAATCTATGGCATACATGCGCGCCGTCTGCACATTGGTGAAATCACCGTGTGGATCACATATATGCCATCCACAGGGAACATGTTGGAAATACTTTTGGAAAACAAAAAGTAAAATACCCCTCGCAGAAGCACATCATTCTTGCATGGAATATGTACTAAAGAATAATTTTTCAATATGATGTGTTTAAAGAGTCTAAAGAAATTTTAGTTGTCTATTGTGAAAAGACTCTGGAAAATCTGTTTAATAATTGTAAAATCATCATAGACTCCACCTATCCGGTTAAGTGTCAAGTGCAGTCTAAATATGCACATTCTTACCTGCATTGATTAAATTAGCACTTTTAAATTGAACAATGTTATTTTGAAAGGCTTCTGTATGAGATTCATTTAACCAGGCAACCTGTGGAGGTACCTTATCCACTACTCTTATTGCACTAACGAGATCATTTTTGACTAAATATGCAACTAAATTGCGGCCAATAAAACCACAACCTGCAACAATATGAATTATTCTTAGATATCTATTAATATTTCATCAGATTATTTAGAAATTACCTCCAAGTATTAACACATTTGGTTTAGACATCTTGTTTGTATAATTGTATCTTATTATCACCGGATATTAGTCTTCACTAGCTTAAATTGATAAGAAGAGATAAAATAATTTTTGTTTGGTCGTTCCTCTTATCCTTATTCAAAACTAAAAAAAAATCCTATGACTTGTTCTTGATTTGACATCTGACAATTTTAATGTCATGATGGAATTAAATATTTAAAAGTCAAGTAATGTATTATAGCATGTTGATTTATTAAAAAGAATATATTATAAACAATGGTATGATTTCTAAATTACCAAAGCAGTTATTAGGCTTTAAGGAGAAAGAGTATTTTATTATTTTTTATATCAAAATACAAAATATCCAAGAAGGTATACCACCAAACATACAAGCAAAGTTATAGTGTGTGGCGTGTATATGAAGATAGAAAATACTATAAAATTATAGTTTATATAATATATATTATTATATTTTAAGTAAAGTCATCCCTCAACAAAGGTCTGAATTGTCAATATTAATGAGTCAGATAAAATTAAATTATTAGAAGAATTTTTCACCAAGAAACAAAAAAACAAAATGTGTTTAATTTACTAATGTTTGTATTTTGAGAACGATTTCCGAAGTGGAAATTGAAACGTCAATAAACTTACTTTAACCTTTAATTGTGGCTTATTCCCATTTAAATAGTAATTACTTTAAAATGCCACAAGAAAATAGCTTCAGAACAATACAAAATGTATCTGAAAAAATCTTCATTTTGATTTTTCTGATTTTGTAATCACCTAGCGAATTCTTCACGAGCAGGAGAATCTCCTTTTAGCAGTGCTTGTACAGTATAAGTACTTTGTAAAATGAAAATGATACAAAATTTCGTTGTGTAAGATATTTCCTACGGAAGATTTTGAAATTGTGGGTCTTTGAACGCTAATTTCTGGATTTTCCTCAACTTCTATTGAAATAAAATCTTCATGTGCTGCTGTTACATCATCATGTCGCTCTGTTTAATTATTTGTTGGGACCACTGAACCTGTTTCTCTTAATCGTTGATGAAGAGCTGTAAATGTTGAGCAAAAAATATTAATTTAACTTTTATGACGAAAAAACGAAAAATTTTTAAATCGACTTTTGTAGAAAACGGTGTATTCTATCCACTTAAAAAAAGAGTACCTTTTAGTACTAGAATACCTAAAAGTTTAATAATCTAGTATCACGAATGCTTAAAAGGTAAAGAAAAAAAGTTATGCGTTAAAATAACCGTTGACCTACCCAAAACGGACAACTATGATCAGTACTAGAAATTCATAATTAATGAAATCGATTTAAAACTGAAGGACAAATAATCGTACCAGTTTTCGTTTCTCTAAATAGAAGCGTTCTAGAGGTATTTAACAAAAACTAATTACAAAGCTCCAACTTCAAAGAGCTCTAGCTCCGTTTAGGTAGCATTTTCGGACTAGGTGAATTGGGTTAAACTGTCTTAAAAGTATCTGTGGAATCTCTGATCTTTGTTTGCCAGGAGAGTTTCTGGACACCCTGTACAAATATCATTTGATGAATGAATTTAATTATTACATAAACTAAATAATATGTTTAAAAATAGTAATTATATTTATACAAAATTATGACATTACAAAATACAAACATTAATATTTGTATTTTGAGAACGATTTCCGAAGTGGAAATTAAAACGTCAATAACCTTATTTTAACCTTCAATTGTGGCTTATTCCCTTAAAAATAGTAATTCAAATGAAATTAATCACAAAGCTGTTGTAAATTTACAACAGTAACTGGTATAAATATTAACAATCTAAAAGAAAACTCAGATCACTAACAAAGGAAAATTGATGAAAGATTGACATGACCAAATCGACAGCTTTCATTTAATGGAAATCATCCTGAATAGTGCCAAAGAAATTGGAGGTCCGCAACAACAAAATGAATATACGAAACTGTCTAACAAAACCAAAATAATGCTAAAACAAAGAAGGGAAATGAAAGTAAGTATCAACATAGGAGAATACAATACACAGATTTTTTTAAGACAATAAGGAAAATTATTAAGGATGAAGATGAAAATATGTACAATAAAAGACTGGTAGAAAATGCAATCGAAAACAGAAAAAACTATAGGAAAACAAGAACAGCAGTAGTCATTGACAAGAAGCAAATCGTGGCTTTATCAAAGAAAAAACCAGAATTATAGACAGAAATGAAAAAACACAACTCGTCACTAAATTCTACAGCGAAATATACAAAATCCCTGAAACACTTAATGAAGCAATAAGTAAGAAAAGAAAATGTACGAGTAGTCCTTTCGTACGACGTAGAATCGACAATTAGAAAAATGAAAAGCGGTAGAGAAGCTGGAATAGATGGTATATGTGAGAAACTGCTTAAATACGATGGCAAAAAACCTGATAGATCTTAGCAGACAGGTTTACAAACTACCTAAGATCAAGATGCATACCAGACCACTGAAATACAGCAAACATAATTCTTATTCATAAGAAAGGTAGCAAAGAAGGATATCAAAAACTACAGACCTATAAGTCTACTAACAATCATATACAAGATATTCACAAAGATCATCAATAATAGATTAATAAACGCATTAGTTGCTGCACAGCCGAAAGAGCAAGCTGGCTTCAGAAGTGGATTCAGTAACCTGGATCATATCCATACGCTTCGAGAACTAATGAGTAGAGCTAAATAATATGAAATACCGCTAGCATTAACCTTCATAGATTTCGAGAAGGCTTCAATTCTATATATCCCAAGCAGTAATAGAAGCTTTGACCAACCAAGACATTGACTAACCGTACATAGAGACTTAAGCAAATTTATACAGACAAGCAAATGCTAAGCTAGAAGTTAATGAAAATACTCCAGCATTTCCCTATACCAAATGCGTCTGACAAGGAGAGGCAAGATCACCAAAGTTCTTCACTGCAACTCTAAATATATTCAGCAAAGTGAACTGGCAGACCAAAGGCGTATCCATTGTTAGAGAATATCTCAGCAATCTAAGATTTAATATCGCTTATAAGATAACTTATAAGCGACCTAAATGCAGCTAGCTACAAAGTTGGCCTAAAAATGAATTTGACAAAAATAAAAACTGTGTGCAATGGATGTCCAAGATGTAATAATAAACAACACTGCACTTGAGACAGTAGACGAGTATGTATATCTGAGACAACTATTACATACAACTGGCTCCTTACTCCCAGAAATCAACAGAAGAATGAAACTGGATTGGTCATCTTTTGGTAAACATGCAGTCATATTCAAATCCAGGATGCCACTCCACCTAAAGAAAACAGCATTCGATCAGTGTATACTACCAATCATGACATACGGCTGCGAAACTTGGACACTAAAGAAGCAGATAATAGCGAAACTCAAAGTTACTCAAGGGTCAAAGGAACGATGCATGCTAGGTATAACAAAGAGAGATCGAAAAATAGTAGAATGGATCAGACAGAAAACCAAGGTCACTGATGTAATCCACAGAATGAAATCTTTAAAATGGCAGTGGGCGGGACATTTGACAATAGATGGTCCACTAGAATTACTCTGTGGTATCCAAGAAGCGGTAAGAGACCAAGAAGACGGTTAAATTTAACCTTTAACTACGGGCGCCCAACCATGAATCTCAAATACGGGCGCGGTGTACTCTATACACCAGTTACAAATAGATACAGAAACAAAATTTATCCAATAATTAGAACTATATTAAATTGCATAACTTGTACTTAATCAATAGTTAGTTATTATATAATAAAAAATAAAACTAAAAAATAATTCAAAATGGTAAACCAGTGAGAAAAAACGAAAACAGTCATTTATTACATATTGAAACACCAACCTAAAAAAATATGCGAAAATTTTTAAATTTTTAACTAGGTAGAAAAATAAATACATACGAGTCTTTATTCACTTTCGTCTTCTTCCTGGTTATTTGAGTTAATACACTCAGGACAAATAATGGTGAAATGTTCTTTGCAAACCATTCTCCTGCATGTCTGACACGAAATGGTTGTCACTCTATTTTTACGCCTTCCGCAGCAATGGCACCTTCCTCGGATTTTTGCAGGTGGTTCTTCTTCTTCTTGTTCCACTACAGTAGCTTTATATTTCTTCAGGAATAGTTTTAAATCTAAGGGAAAGCTCTGTATTTCAGCTCGTTCTGAAAGGTGTGGTCTCAACAAAGATAAAGATAATTCCTTTAAAAATATCCTTCTATATTTTTGAGGATTGTTTATATTTGCAGCATTATACAGGATTTGGCTGTTAATTCCTGCGATGTTTAGGAGCTGAAAAAATATAACCATTGGTCACCTTTGCGTTCTCCTTGATACCGAGTATGTACCGCACATTTTATCTACTGCGTCGACACCTCTTTTGTGAGAATTATATTCTAAAATTATATTTGGCTTTTTTTTCTTCGGATCTACTACAGAATCATTATGCATAGTTGATATCAAAGGCACAGCTTCATTTTTTGCAGGGACATATGATACTATAGTTACCTGTTTTTGAAATCCGAAAAGGGACGATCCAACTTCTCTTTCTTTATGTGGTAAGAACTCCAACGGCAGCTCCCGTTTATTTTTCTTTAGTGTGCCAACCATTGTTACTTTATCTTTTAAAAGATCATTAGCCAATTAGTAACTTGTGTACCAATTATAACATGTCAAGTTCCGGTTTTTCCCTTTCCAGTCTTGAAGTAAACGATGTACAATATCAGCAGGTTTATTTAATTTGTTGTAAGGTACTTGTGGCTGATTACCACAATACACCTCTAAATTTGTAACATAAAATGTCTGGGCATCACACAATACAAATACTTTTAACCCATACTTTGCAAGCTTGGACGGGATGTATTGAATAAAACTGCATCTACCTCTGAAAGGTATTAACATTTCGTCAATTGTTACTTCTCCTAAACAGTAGTTATTGTTGCAGTTCTCCACATTATCCCTCTACTATTTTGTCATCAAATCTTAGAGCAGCAAGCAAAAATAAAAATCGATCAGCACTCATTCACGCTCTAAATATTTCTGAGCTGGTTCCGCCTTTAGTCCACAATTCAAGAAAATGTGTATGGTTTTGCTTTTTAGTTCCTGCAAGAAGTAGTAGTCCCATAAATGCCATAATTTCTGTTTTTGTTGTGTCTTTAGCCCGTCTCGGCCGGTTATACTTTATTCGCATATTTGCAATTTTCAATTTGCATTTTACACTCAACTATATTTTCAATAATGTCGTCACTAAAAATTTTTTCGAAAGCACTTCTCTCATTGGTACTATCTCTAGCACTCAGCTTTGGCCCAGGAAGTATTTTTACAATATTTTTGCTGGAAGTTTTGCTACATTTGCTCACCACTGAATATTTATACCACTTTGTTTATCTTTCGCTATAAAATACTCATCTTCATCGCTTTCTAAACTCTTACCATCGCTCTCGTTATCTGAATCAGAAGACTCTTTATCATTTAGTTCTATCTCCGACTCAGTGTTATAATCGTTGTCTTCCGTAATTTCTTTCTCTTCTTCTGACGAACTAACATCCTCTTCTCCACTAACTTCTTCCTCAGGTTCTTCTTCGAACAATGCTTCAGCTCATCTTGTGTGAGACTTTTAGGGTTTCTAACACGCATTCGACCCTATAAAAAATATTTCTCCTAAGTTTCCATTTCACATTTTTGTATAAAAAGTACAATGTAACATTAACTACACAGAAAATAACTCGTTTGCAGGTAATTTAAAGTTTAACATTCGTTAAATTTACTTCCATAACTATGTGCGTGGTGTACTGAAGGGACCGTTCGGGAACTCACTTTGATATTTTTTATCACAACTCAACTATTCTATCAAAAATCACGTATCAACTGTAACAGACAATGGTTGATACTATACTGATAGGTTTACGTCGAGCGCCGTAAACGCAGAAAATAGTTTTAAGAAACGGCAACCAACTTAACACCCATGGTGTACTGTGTACACCGTAGCCCGTAGTTAAAGGTTAAGATTGGGTAGAAATGAAGGACAACTATGCTGCCGTCCTAACATGAAAAGTCCTATCTGCAAAATTTGGTAAAATGACTTTATTGGCTCACGGCATTCGTAAACATATTATCTATGTATGTACAAAATGAAATTGTCCTATAAGCGTCTTAAGTGCCTTATTATATACCTAAATGGTTTGTCCTAACTGACTAAAAAGCCATGTTTACTAATATAAATTGTCCTATCTCACATATACTAAGAAAAATTGTCCGTTTTGACTTTAAAAATGCAGTTAGGACTATTTAAGCTAGTATTTTATACTGAGCGGCATCATTTAGGACAATTTTTGCCTAGTATGATATAAGCATGTGTGTAACATAACTTCAAATAATTAATTAAAAAGGGGATTTTAAGGAAAGGGGAAACAAAAATTTTTTATTGTCAGACATTGGGAATACTCTCATGCTTTTTGGTATTTTAAGTAAATATATTGTGAGAAATGGATGAAGGGTAAGTTTAATAATGTTACCTTAGGTATAAGCAATAACTGATCGTAATTATTGTTTGTAGTAGTAGCAAAAGATATAGACGCACATGCGTCTATATTTTCTGGTTGTAGCAATGCAGCATGTAGTAGCCAGAACAGCGATAGGTGTAAACGTATGGTATTTAGCCAAAAGCGAGAATGATCCAGATTATGCACCTGGGACGTCCAATAAATTCGACAATAATATAAATGGAAATGAGTCGGATTCTAGTTTCGAATCTAACTATTATCATTTATGTTACATATATTAGGATGTAAATTGTGTACTAAGTTTTAAAACTTCTTCTTCTTTTTATATAGACATGACTCTGTCTGTTTTTCAATGTACCTCCAGTAAGTTGCCGTTTCATTGTTTTCGTGGTCTTCCTACTGATCTCATCGATTTCGTGGTCTTCCAACTGATTGTCTTCTTATTGGGGAACCGTCTCTTGCCGTATTTACTACTCTATTTGTTGTCATTCGGCTTGTATGATCGTTCCATTCTACTCTTCTATTTCTTACACAGTTCTTACTTTGTCTGATGTACCTCACCTTGCATATACATTGTATCTCTGTACTCTGTATCTTATCTTAGCTCTATCACATAATGTTTTGCCATCAATGTTTCTAAGTGTTTTCATCTCTTCTGTTTCTAACATCCTCTTTGTCCTCTCTGTGTCATGTCTTGTTTCTGCTACGTATGCCATTATTGGTCTGATGATTGTTTTGTAAATTTTGTCGTTCATTTCTTTTCCGATATTTTTATTTCTTCATATTGTTTCATTCAGGCAGCATGCGGCACTGTTTGCTCTATTCACTTGAACTTCCTTTTCAGTTTCGAGCTTTCCGTAGCTAGATAATGTGATGCCTAGATATTTAAACTCCATCACTTCTCCTATTATCTTACCTTCCAGCTCCAATTTACATCTTAGTAAATTTGCTGTTGTAAGCATGCATTTTGTCTTTTTTGGGTAAATTAACATTTTTCTGGCGATTATATTAAATTGGTGCAGCTTAAGTTGTAAATCATCTTCACTTTGAGAGATCAGTATTGCGTCGTCTACATAGTAGATTATTTTAAGTTGTTTTTCTACCATTTGGTATCCTTTTTTAGTTATTTTATCCATAATCAGGTTAAATAATAAAGGACTCATAGAATATCCCTGCCTTATCCCATTGCCAGTTACAATAGGGTCGGTTAGTTCTTCTACTTTTATTGTGTTTTTTTGGTAGATATTTTTGATCGTTTTGATTATTCCTGGAGGTATCTCTCTTGCGTACAGTAAGTGGATAACGTCTTTTAGTTTAACCCAGTCAAATGCCTTCTTAAGGTTCACGAAACATAGATATGCCGGTTTGTTGTATTCTAATGATTTCTCTTGCATTTGCCTCATTATAAATATAGCGTCGATGCATAATCTTCCCGACCTAAATCCTTGTGGTTCTTCTGGCTGTGTTATAATTTCATTCAGTTTATTTGTTACCACTTTGGTTGTTAATTTTAGTGTTGTGTTTCATAAATTAATTCCCATTCCCTTGATCTCCATTCTTGAGGAATACTATTTTTTGTTCTATTATTTTATAAAACTTAGTATAATAAAATTAAAAGTGTTCAGTTAATTTGAATTTTAGTTTTATTTAGGACAATTTTAGTAAGTAATACAAAAAAACGTACTTCAGATACACTAAGCTAAATTGTCCTAAGTGGCAATTTAATCAAAAATCGACTAATCTGGAAAGAATAAAACAAAATTCTGACTAGCAATTAAATTCTATTCTCTGACATAATATATAAAATAAAACATAAAGACTTCTTTAAATTACCAAGCGTTATACAATGAAAAGAAACAAAAACTTGATTTTCTCAAAACCTAAATTTTGCAGATAGGACCTTTCATGTTAGGACGGCAGTATGTAAGGGAGGCTGCAGCATAATCGGTAGAATACGCTAAGAATGATGGTGATGATGATAAGACGGTTTGCCACTTGCGAATAAAGCGGAAGCAAGATAGCTCGGCACTGAGCCGAAATTCTATAAACAATTTATCTAGATACGATAAGGTAAAGTAAAGTAAGTAAAATGTTCCCTACAGAAACGTCGCAGACTAATAAAAATTAAAAAAAAAAACCTATTTGTGTACTTTTTTGACTCTAATAGTGCGATACATAACAAATTAGTAGCTGGGAACATGATAAATAATGGTTGTGGACCAAGAGAAGAATATGGGGAATCTCCAAGCTATAATCAGAAGAACATCTCTTGTACTGAAATATTATAATTATATGGTTCTAAACCAGAATAAATACATATCAAAAAATATAATAAATAATAAATAAAACTATAATAAAAATAAAAGTTATTTACCAAAGGAAAAAAATGTTGTTTGTCTAATAAATCTTAAAATGGTAATAATATTGTATTAGACATACTTCTATTAGTTCTATTATGTAATTTGTTCATTTAAGTAGAAAATTATTAAGTCTATAACATGAACGATATAATAATATATTACATTTTGAAATACGAGCCTTGAACAATGTCCTCTGTTAAATGTGAATGAACTTTATGGTAGCTAAATAGATAGTAAGCAATATCACTTCTTTCATCTTATTTTGCCTAATAGATATTACTGACTTAATTCGACCGTAGTTATCAGAAACTTTATTGTCTAATGAGTTGCCTGCAAAAAAAGTTTTAGAAAGTAAGCTTTTTATAAATTCGGGCGAAAGAAAGAACATCTATTGATAAGAAAACTGATTTATTCGAACTAGAAAAAATCAGGTCCAGCAAATTACTTCGTTTTGTTCATAACAAAAATTTTACCCTGTATATGGTTTTTGAAACTTCTAATAATAAACTTATAAATTAGACAAATAGGCAATTAAAATGCCATAATATTTTTTTTCCCACACGATTACTTAATTTTTAATTAAAAAATCAAATTTTACTATGAATTAAAAGTTTTGCTAAGTGAACTATCGATGAAAAACAATAACTTTCCTTGCAAAAATTAAAGTTTTTTTGAACAAACATTTAATTAAACATTTAACAAACAAACCGGGCCTGATTTAAACTGTAAAAAAACAGGACTGGTTTTAAAAAATTAGTTTGTTTTGTTAATTTTTAACAAATACACGATTAGTTAATTTTTAATTAACAATCAAATATGACTATGAATTAAAAGTTTAGCAATGTGAACCATAGATGTATAAAATGTAACTTTTCTTTCAAAATTAAATTTTTTTTAACAAAATTTTAAATTAACATTTAACCAACAAACCAGACCTAATTTTTTCCAGTTTAATTTATTCAAAATGTAGGCTAATAGCGGCAAAACTTTTGAAGATAGTCATCATCATCATATAACGGGGGTCCTACGGCGATTGCCGCTTCCCGCATTTCAGCCTCCATCTTTTCCTATCTCTCCAATCTCCCTCTTCTAAGCCTCTAGATTGCATTGTTTTTGTAATTTCTCTTCTCCAGGAATTTGGTGGTCTTCCCCTTTTCCTTCTTTCTGGCGGAACATACATTAAGGCTTTCTTTGAAAAGTTACTATCTTCAATGGCTTCCTTTCAAAGAAAGCCATTAAAGATAGTAACTCATAATAATATATTCCCGGATCGTCAGTTTGGTTTCAGAGACAAGCATTCAACAATAGAACAAGTAAATAGAGTCGTTGATATAGTGAATACTTAAAGAATTTTGAGGAAAAAAATACTGCTCTGTACTATTTCTTGATGTCAGCCAGGCTTTTGATAAAGTCTGGCATGAAGGGTTGCCCTTCAAAATAAAAATGAACGTTCCAATGAACGAGTCAATGTTTACTTTAATAAAATCATATGTAGAAGGAAGATACTAACGTGTTAAGTATGAATCAGAAACATCAAAAATCTACTCTATACGACCTGGAGTCCCACAAGGAAGTGTTCTGGGTCTTATCTTATATTTGATATTTACGCACGACATACAAACAAACGAAAATGTAGCGACTTAAACATTCGCAGACGACACTGCTATTTTATTCACAGATAACAATCCTGCAACAGCTACCGAATCTCTTCAAAGACATATTCGTGACATTGAAAAGTGGACAACGAGATGGCGCTTAAAGATCAATGAATCTAAATCACAACATATCACTTATCCCTTACAAAATGTCGCAAAATTTCGTCTAGTATAGAAATAAATGACAAAGCAATTCCACAAGCTGAAAGCGTTAAATACGGAATGCACCTGGACAAAACTTTCACATGGAGAATCCATATATGGAAAAAGCGCCAACTGTTGAACTTAAAATTTCGTAAACATTATTGGATACTGGTCAGATCATCGACGTTGTCTATTCGTAACAAACTGTATTACAAACACTCAAATACTCAAACCGGTCTGGACCTATGGGATCCAGCTACAGGATACAGCAGCAAATTTCAACTTATCCATAATGCAAAGATTACAATCCAAAGTTTTACGCACTGTAACAGACGCCTCATGTGTCAAACAAAGATATTTATTATGATCTAGAAATATCTACGATCAGTAAAGTAATAGTTCAATGCAGTGCTCGGTATCTTAAACTTCTAGAAAACCATTCAAATTCGCAGGCAACAAACTTGCTTGATAACAGTCTACAATCTCAAAGACTAACACCAGTGGCGTAACTAGTCTGGCTGCGCCCCAATGCAAGTATTCCTCGTGCGCCCCTATTCCTAGACTTATTCTCCTCCTCCCCCCCCCCCCCAACCACCAAAGAAACTAACAACGATATTTCCCCGTACTTCCATACTTCCTGGATACTATTTCACTACACACGACATTGTTCAAGCTACATCCAATTAGATCAAGATTATTCAAAGAAATATAATTGATTAAGTGCAGTAATTTTAAAGTTATTTATTAAAAAACATTATTATTCAAAAAATTAATTGAAAGTAAAATTGTCACTTAACATTTCCAAATACCATTAATATAACTGAAGTAAGGATCACATTATATACTTACAATTGATTAATGTGCTTTTTAGGACGATAAAATATAGGCTATATACTTTACTTAACATTTTTTATTTATTCAGTGCCCTATACAGTATATATGATATCGTTAGCTACAATATAATGTTCATATTCCGTTTCTCAAAATTTGATTGATTTTACTAGATGATGCATTCTTACAGACAAAGAGCTGCCTACAGCTCATAGGAACAACACTGTACGTTAATTCCTATTCCCTGACAAAGCCCCTACGGCTCTTTGTTTCTAGGAACAGTCTTGCTAACTTTTCTATATCTAAAGACCGAGCTCTTTCATATTCAATACTAATTAAACTAAGATCACACAGTCTAGTATTTGACATAGAATTCCTTAAGTAGTTCTTTATTATTTTTAGTTTAGGAAAAGACCTTTCACTACTTGCAACAGTTACGGGTAATGTAAGAAACATTATTAATGCTGTACTTACGTTTGGCACACTTGATGCAATAAATTTATTTCTAATCAATAGATAATCAGCCAAGTGTCTGATGTTGCTTATTTATTACTTTTAATATCGTCTTTGACTACATTTATAAAGCAAATTACTTCACTGACCAAAGCATGAGTCACATCAGATTCACATTTTTTACAAAACTCAGAGGCTGACTTTACAAGTTGTTCGTTATTATCTGGGTTTAAAAAACTGAACGTGTCAGTTATACATACCATAGATTTAAACCTTTTGTTTAACTGTGAAATATGAATATCAACAGCTCTCAAAAATACCTTAATTTTAAAGCAATGCACAGGATCACTAAACTAGAAAGTTCGTCAAAAAAAGTCTTTACTTTTCTTTTGCGTTTGGAGGTCAGGAATCAATATTCCACTTGGCAGCTAACTTTCTGGCTCGATCCAGGACATCGTCGAATTCTCCTCGCAGTTCGCTCAGTCTTTAGACACTTCTGAAGGAGATTCTTTGCATCGTCTAGATTAACATTGGATTTCTATAGGGTTTTCGATGTAATCTGCATTCTTTCTAAAATTCGACTTTGAAACACTAACATCAAAACCAAACAAAATGAAGATATTTGCTTCATAAGACCATAAAGTTTATTAAATTTCTTTCCCCAGCGGGTACAGTACCAAATATTTTAGGACCATGAACTGTTAACGAGATTCCTTCGATATAAGTAAGCAGACTTCACGGCGATGATTCCTTATGTGTTTGGTTTAATCGGGTTATACTTAGCGAGAAATAAAGCGTAAGCAATCGATACTACACATTTAATAACTAGAAAATATTTACAAAACATACAAAATATTTATATAGTGGTTTTGGGGCGCGCGAATATAGCGAAAACTAAATGCACTTTTTCATTGCATCTTTGAGAGGAAGAGATTGTTAGCGTACCGAGACCGCACACAGCCGCACATTTGGCTTGCAAGTTGAGAACACAAAATCACATCTGCGATCCTTTTGGCTTGAATTTTTATCTAAAAGTGTCGTTAGGCTGGCGTCAGTTACAACCCAAGGCCCTTATGACGAATTTGTGACACCAATACCCTGCAGGCAAGAAGTACAGTCTGTCGCACAAGATCCAAGCCAATATTTGTGAAAGCGAAAAATAAACTAATTAAAATAACTTGTTGTTTTTACAACACTACTATTTACACCCCCTTAAGGTTAGAATAATAAAATTTGGGGCAGCTCGCCATGCAAGGTAAAATGCTATCCTAACTGCACTACTATTGTTTTGGTCATGGCGATTGTGAAGAGACAGTGAAAATAAGGAGACGAACGCTGTGATATTGAATAAGAAGAAAAAAAACTGGTCAAGATAGCAATGAACCAATCATCAAATGGTAAAAGAAGAAGAAGACTTCAAAAGAAAAAAGTTGAAATAATTGGCAAGTTATAAAACTACACCGGTCTAAAAAGTATTAATAATTGTAACCAATATCTACTATTTTGATGTCTCATGTAATATTCGCGAAACTAGAAAAACGGCTTTTGAAATTCCAGTTAATGAAGCCATAATTGAAAGCATATTTGCATATAAACAATAAAACAGAATTTTTTACAATAATTTATCAATTAACATTTAACAAAAAACTTCGGTAAATATTTGTTTAAACAAAGGAATTTTTTCGGGTTGATAGTTTATTAACCAAAATGGCAATATGATTGATTAATAGCTAGTGAAAAAATCATATAAAATGCTAATCCGATTTATTAATTATAAATCATATTGATGCAAGTGTTGGTTCAACTGGACATATCATTATTAGAATAATATTGTTCTTCTACTTTTGCCACCAAACACTAACGGATAATAGCTTGGACAAAAGAAGATTTTAAGCTAACTCTTGTTTTATTAGTAACAAAAACTGTTCATAAACAGACAAATATTAATGATGTGTGGCAAACCGCAATCTTGTTGTGCCCTTGAAATCAAACTATTATGCAACAAGAACTGCTTCTTTGTTTTTCATGATGATTAATTTGGTTTTATTTAAACGCCTTCTAATTAATCTGGATAATGCTAATACATTCTTCTCATGGCGCCGTCTCCTTTCGAAGGTTGGCGATCCAAATGGCAATTGTAGTTTTGGAAACTGCTGCGCGAAAGATTTTTGCGGATGAGCGGTCGAACCATCTCCTCAGATCTTTCAGCCACGAGTTTTGGCGTCTTCCTACTGATCTTTTGCCTTTACTTTTCTTTCCAGTATAACTTGAAGTAATTCGTATCTTTCGCCTCTCAAAACATGACCCAAGTATTGCATTTTCCTCTCTTTGATTATTCTTAGTAATTCTTTTTTATTACACATGCGACGAAGTACCTCAACATTAGTAACTCTTTGTACCCATGGAATTCTCAACATTCGTCTGTATATATACATCTCAAAGGCATCTATTCTTTTTTCTATTTCAGAGTCCATTGTCCAACTTTCACAGCCATACAGTAAGACAGAAAAAACGTAACATCTGATCATTAGGATTCTAAGCTGCAGGCTAATGTCTGATCTTGTAAAAAATGTTTTCATGCTCATGAATACTTTCCTTGCTTGTTCGATTCTTGATAGGATTTCTTTTTTTGGATTACACTGACTATTGATATTTGCTCCCAAATATTTTATGGAATTTACCTGTTCTATTATTTGACTCTTGGCATACACAAGTACGTTTATGGGTGTCTTTGAAAATACTAAAGTTTTAGTTTTGGAAATGTTATGTAAACCGAACATTTCGCTGTGGTGAACTACCGCATTTATTATATTTTGTAGTTCTTGTGCGTTGCTTGCTATTAAGACGGTATGATCAGCATATCTGATGGTGTCTATGCTGATTCCGTTAATTTTAATTCCGCCTTGGACCTCGTCTAATGCTTTTTTTTTGTTTTGCCAAAGATGCCAAACACCTTTCACAGTTAACCATATAATAATAGAATGTCCAGAGTATACCTCCGCCAAGGCGATATTCAACATACCCAACAGCCTGAAAGAAGCACTGGTTACAAAATTCAATGAAGTTCTGTCTTTTTTAAATTTCTATAAACTATATAATAAATTATGATTTAATTTTTGTTACATGTACATTGTACCATATTGTTGTAAGTAATGACTTTTAAAAGGTACCTTATTTTCTCTATTTGTAAACCTACCGCTAATAACCCCAGTTGATGCGGATAAATAAAATAAAAAAAAAGAATTGGCGTTGGCGCCGATCTCTTGGGTGTAAAGTATTTCAGCATGACTTATTTTACATAATACTAGGCTATGGTCGTTACCTACATCTGCTGAGTTGACGTATCTTAGATCTATGCCCACGGGTGTTATCGAATGTATATTTGTGTTGGTTTTTGAGGTCAAAAAATGTGCTGTTTATTCTAAGTTAGTTATTCGTGCAGGTTTATCATCAGTTCTCCATTTTCGTTTTTAAAATTCTCGTTATGTTTTTGCTTAATTTCGGGCATTAGTTGATTGCCTATTCGAGCGTTAAAATCCTCCAATATTATCATCTTCTGGGCCAAAGAAATTATTCTATGAAAAGTCCGGAGACATAGGAACCTACATTATTAAAGCAGTGAATATTCTTACAATAAGATCGATAAAAAAAATAATAATACACTCATAAGTGGGAAAATTCTAGACACTAATTCCATGAATCACGGACGAATCCTTGAACAGCAAGTTGGAAAAATATAGGAAAAAAACTGCAAAAAAATAATTAAGTGTGCCCTGATGTTAAACACTAATTTATTCAAGACTTACTCACAATCTATTTATTCAATAACAACAATATTTGTTGGTGGTAGAATAAATAGATTGTGAGTAAGTCTTATTCTTATTTCTTTTACCTACTAATTTATTCATTTTTAATTCAAGAATACAAATAATATTAACAAATGATACACAGATATCATCGAGCAAAAAGAGAAAAGAGGGAATGTAAAGGTAGTGGGGGCAAAAATATTGTTAGACAGGAAGTGCCATCTTGAGAGGCCACATTAAACAAGGAAAGAGAGACTCTTTCCTTGTTTAAGAAATCAAATTTAGTTGGGTTATGTTATTGCTGATGTTATTGTTTGTCCCAACTGCTCAACATGAAAGATTATTTGTATTTGTATTAAAGTTTTTTAACAATTGTTTCACATTTTAGACTATTATTGTTATTATTTAATTAAAACTTTATTGTGTTCTAGTGTTAAAAAAAGTATTTTAAGTGTATTATGTATTAATATTATGTAATATAACAAATAAATAGATAAATTAGAACCCCTACACCACTGTATGATTATTGTGAAGTGTCATGAAATTTAAATTTGGCGCATTCGCATTTCCGGATATGTCCGCCATCAGAGGCCACTTTTTTGGTCTCCTTTTCATAACCATTAGATTCCCTCTTTTGTCTTTTTGCTCGATGGTTGGTGCTAAGGTAAAGTTATAACTAATTTTTGAAATTTAATCGACTAGTCAGTTATGGTGGGAGTCAGACATTGTCATTCACACTTCTTAAAGTGCCGTTTCCCTACGGAGGTTAGCAATCATATTGGCTATTTTTATTTTTGAACTTACAGCTCTAAACAAATTAATCGATTTGCATAGATACCCATCACATATATTCCTTTACAAAGAATTTTGCCTTCGGCCAACAGATCTTCTTCCTTGAATCTTTTCCTGTATTATGAGTCTCAAAATTTCATATTTTGGTCCTCTCATCACGAGACCTAGGTATTCCAGTTGTTTGTATTTGTAATGCTATCAGTCTATGATATTTTTAATACTCTGCAGTATCACCAGAGTTCGAAAGCCTCGATTCTTTTTAACAGGTTGGCTACCAATGATACTGTGATGATTCTGCGTTGTGATACCATATGTATTACCGGTGATCCACTTTCTTGGTTTATTTCTAAACAATATGTATTACCTGTAATACCGGGCTGAGTGTAGTTTAAATGACCAATAATATTGTTGGTATTAAAAAATCAGTAAATAGAGTATGCCGGTGGGATGTAGGTGGACCCAATAGCATGTTGGACAAGTGGGCATCACGGGTGATTCATCTGAGTCAAGTTACAAAAAGAATAGAAAAATAGCAAGATTTGACGGAAAAAGTTACTATTATTAAAACAATCACGCATGGCTTGCTTAATATTTTACTATAAAAAGTTAAAGAACAAAAAAAATAGGTATATATTTTAACAGATCAAAATATTATCTTAGTGTCTTTTTGAAAAAATTACAAATATAGCGCCGGAGCATTTGGGCAACTATTACAAATAGTAGAAACCAGTTTAACTTTTTTTGCTGCTACTTTAGACTTTTTGTGAATTTCGTACTCTTTCTGGTAACAAGCAACACATCGTTTTCTTTTTTTTCGATTATCGTTTGTTTTTTCAATCGTTTCTGGTTCATTCATATAACATGTGAATATCCTGTGATCATAAGCAAATCCCTCTTAAAAGTTATTCCGATATCATATTTAAGTCGTCCAGAGCTACACTTATGAATCGAAAAATAAATTTATAGCCGCAATGTGCTTGGTACCAGAAAGAAGTTTCAGCCTTATTAACCTAATAATATTGAAAATATATAACATGGAATGGTACGTAGTCTGATTTTCAAATTAAGATTTCTGCACGTTAGGAGTGGCTTTATTCATATGAATGAATTAAAACGAGTAGAAAATTTCACTTACCTGGGAACTAACATACATGAGAGCGAAAGATTACTATGAGCTAGCAAGAAAACAAAAAAAAAATGTTAAGGCGGGAGTTCTAAACAAAATCCTTACTTATAAAGTACTCCAGTCGCCAGGGATGAAAATGCCACTCAACCTCTAAAAATCATACAAACAAGCTGAATTTTGGCAAGAAAGATTAATTTTGGGACCCCGAAAAAGTTGCAAAAAAGTTTACCACCTTTACCCCCGGGCTTCCCCCTAAAACCCCCCTCGTAGGAGGTAAAAACTCGATTTACCAAGAATCTGTACGCTGTAGAAAAAAATGTTTTAGATAAAAAATGTAGCTGAGATAATTTTAAACAAAAATGTTTGGTAGCACTTTTTGTGTAGGATGAACCGTTCGTTCAGTGCGCGAAATCAATATTCAATAAAATTTGTATGAGCTCGACGGTAAAAATTCGATATCTTTTGATCCAAGTGTCCTACCGACAAAAACCAAGCAAGTAAATTTAGATTTTATAAGGGTGTTAAA
The DNA here is from genome assembly GCF_040954645.1 of Diabrotica undecimpunctata. NCBI lineage: Eukaryota > Metazoa > Arthropoda > Insecta > Coleoptera > Chrysomelidae > Diabrotica > Diabrotica undecimpunctata. The sequence goes on along the minus strand of NC_092803.1, from coordinate 40,892,072 downwards.
TAAATAAGAGTGGAGCGATTTTTGCCATTTTTTATGATTCTCATAAAATCAATACAATCTATCTTTTTTATTGACTGGCCACTATAAAGTTTCGATTACTATAGTCCTTTTCCATCATATTGATAGCACATTATGTATGCAAATCCTCAACAGGTCAAAAAACCATAGGCGTCACCCTATACTTGTTTTGAAATAAATAAAAAAAATTAATATTTTAAGATGCCGTCAACAATTCATTATCTTTTAAAAAATCTTCTGTAAAATAAGTGTCCACTAATCTCACTATACCTTTTTTGTGCGTAAAAAACGTCGGTATATATGCCACACGATTATTGTTAATTATACACGGGTGATTAACGAGATAATTCAATGTTTCACGAAATAAATTAATGTGAACAGTAATTTAAAGGCGATTATTGTTTTCTATACAAGTTATCGCCTGATACAAAAAGAATACATTCTTTGAACGATTACCTGGAATTACTGATAAGGCTTCACTAATGATAGTTTAAGTAGTTTTTATGCCACATTACAGCTTATGCCAATAATATAAATTAGAAATTGTTTGCATCTTCCATTTAGTTTGTAGATGTACATTGTTCATGTCTTACCTACCTACGTTTTTGGTGTCGATATTTTGTTATTTGCATTTAAAAATGATGTCGACAACAGGTTTTATCCCGGTTAAGTGTAGTTTTAAAGGTGCCTTCAGTCTAAGAGAGAAAAATATAATATTAAATGTACACGATGCACTTGTACATCAACGTCCTTTAAGTAATGTTCGTGAAATCGTTAATGTGTTCAAATATAACAGGGGTTGGAGAAGCAACAATTTATAAATTCCTAAAAGAAAGAAAAGGAGGAACTGTTTCATCTCCTAAGAAGAGTGGAGGGAGTAAACTCTTGGAAATTGAAGAAAACATGATAAGACGCAGCATCCACTCATTTTTTTTTAACAAAGAATTTCCAACATTGGACAAAATCCAAACATTAATTAGAGAAAACGAAGAGTTCCCAATCATAAGCAACAAGAAATTATGGGGACTATTGAGAGAGATGGGGATTTCGTTGGCAAAAGAATAGAAGAAAATCCGTTTTAATTGAAAAAGATTACATTGTATGTTGGAGACGAGATTATCTAAGAACTATTAAATAGTACCGAGAAGAAGGGAAAACAATTTTTTATTTGGACGAGACTTGGCTAAATGAAGGTCATACTGTACCATATCTATGGGTTGATAAAAATATAAAAAGTTCCCGTCAGGCATTCATCGAAGGTGTATCTACTGGAATAAACAATATTCCCGTTGGAAAAGGACGTAGACTAATAATAACCCATATTGGAAACGAATACGGTTTTGTCAATGGTGGATTATTAAGTTTTGCCTCAAAATCAACCAAAGATTACCACGAGGAAATGACTGCTGACGTTTTTGAAGAATATTTTGAGCAAATGTTGGATTTAATTCAAAAAATTCTGTCATAGTCATGGATAATGCTAGTTACCATTCAAGACTAGCAGAAAAATTGCCAACAACGGCATGGAAAAAAGGAGAGATAATCGAATGGTTGGATAAACACGCAATTGAGTACAAGGAGAATTCGACAAAAAAGGAATTATTACCTATTGTAAGGCAACATAAAGCAGCTTATAAAAAATATATAATTGATGAAATGGCATTAAACCGTGATGTAAATTATTTTACGTTTACCCCCATACCACTGTGATCTGAATCCGATAGAAAATATAATGGTCTCAAGTAAAGGGTGAAGTCGGACGCAACAACAAAACTTTTAAATTAGAAGACTTACAACAATTATTAGAACATTCCTTATCAAAAGTAACTCCAGAAAATTGGAAAAATGCTGTTAGTCATGCTCACAAGGAAGAAAATAAAATGTGGAATTTGGATAATATGACTGATGCAATGCTGGAACCGGTAATAATGAACATTGGAGTTGAAGATTCCTTAGATTCTGAAGAAAGCAGTGAATCTGAAATGGAATTTGATTAAAATAATATTCATTTTTTTACAAATCGGCCCCTGTTACGGCCACAAATTATTTTATATATAACCAATAAAATATACATCTTACATTTCTTGCAAATTCATTAGTACCTGTTAATCTCCATCACTCCAACACTGGCAACTTTATTTAGGGATTAGTAACCCTCAAAACTATTGTATTCTATTCTGCTTCAACCTTTATACCTGGTGGTCATACTCATTTAAAATTGTTTTCCTATATACTTCTGTAAACTTGTTGACAAATATCTATTTTTCATTGAATCACCCGTATCAACAGTTTAGAGATTTGCGTACATAATGTGCTATCAATATGATGGAAATGGACTATAGAGCCTAACCTTTAAAACCTATAGCATGAAATTTTAGTTTTGAGTTTTGGCAACAAATGTGACGTATTTGAAATATGCTTAAAAACGCTGGATTTAAACTTTCACATAACAAATAATCTAAAATATTTAAATTTTTTTCAATAAAACTAGTAGGTTTTCTACACTACAACTACACTACAACTACACCCAAAACCGTCCTCTTGGAGGCTGGTTTTTTTCCGGCGATCCCAGACGTGCGATCGTTTGAAATGCAAAACATTAAATTTGCATTTTTTATTCATATTTCAAATGTCTCATATTTGTTGCCACAACTCAAAATTGAAATTTCATGTCATAGGTTTTAAAGATTGATCTCTAAAAACGAAACTTTTACTACGACTGGTCAATGAAAGTGATCAATTTTATTGATCTCACGAGAATCTTAAAAAATGGCAAAAATCGCGCCACGTTTATTTATTTAACACCTTTAAACAAAATACAACAACTATAGACAAAAGCTGCACTCTTTACCTTTAAAACGCATCTTGATTTTTGTCGATAGGACACTTGGATAAAAAGATATCGAATTTTTACTGTCGAGCTGATACAAATTTTATTGAACATTGATTTCGCGCACGTAACTGATGTTCAAAAGCTACGGTCGCATAAAACGTTGTTTCTGAGAGAACGGTTCATTCTACACAAAAAGTGCTTATAAACATTTTTGTTTAAAATTATCTCAGTTACATTTTTTATTTGAAACATTTTTTTCTACGGCGTACAGATTCTTGACCCATCGATTTTTTGTGTTTTTACCCCCCTACGAGAGGGGTTTTAGGTGGAAGCCCGTGGGTAAAAGTGGTAAACTTTTTTGCATCTTTTTTGGGGTCCCTAAATTAATATTCTTGGCAAAATTCAGCTTGTTCGTATGATTTCTAGGCGTCAACTCTCTGACGACTGGACTAAAAATTTGTTCAGAAAAGCCAAAATACATATATACAAAATCGTATTGATACTGACAGTCTTTTATGCAAGCGAAACATGGGTGGGTACTAAACCAAACACAAGAAGAAAAGATAAATATATGGGAAAGGAAAATATTGAGAAGAATTTTGCAGGTACTAAAGAGGGGGATGTATATAGAAGAAGAACCATTGCCGAGACCTTGAGTCTTTTTAAAGAGCTGCGATATCAGAAAACTAAAAGAAGAAAGAATAACAAAAATAGTATTACATACAGAGATGAGTGACAAAAGAAAAGTAAATGGACCGAGAAAGAGATGGTTAGATGAAACAGGAAAAGACTTTAAAGAGAAAGGTGTTAGAAATTGGAGAGGAAAAACTAAGAGCCGCCAAAAATGGAGAGCAATTTTCAAGCAGCCATGGAGGCCGGCTTTAGCACTATATATATACAGATATAAGAATCGATTTAAAGAAAAAATAAATAAAGAAATAGGATCGGTAACCAGAAAAGATAGTACAGTTGGTCTGTACCCGTTTTTACGTGTTTTAATTAACTTTATACGTTTAATTAAAACGTTAACGAGTATTGTTTGTCATATTGGTAATTAGTAAGAAAGAAATAATGAGTCTATACTTACAATTTGACACTGTTTTTGCATTACTTTAAATATAAACAAATACCTGGAACATGTTGTGGCACGTCATTTAAATATGTTGCTATTTATAATGATTTCAATGTCTAGAAATGCCAAAAAACTTTTTGGTAACCTTTGTTACTATTGTCTAATCCTATCATTATTTTATATTTAAGTATATTTTAGTATTTCCTCGTTCTCTTGCTACTACTTACACGATATTTATGAAATTTGGAATACGGAGATTATAAGTTATGACGAACTTAAAGAAAATATTTTGACAGATATGCTACTTCCAGGTATACTTCTAGATAGAAATTGTATTATAAGTTACCACATCAAAATTTAATATTTTTTGAGCTAGTCACCTTTTTAAAAAAAATTGTCAGGTAGGGACAAACTTTTCAAAGCTAATAGCTCATACATTTACAAACGAAATGTCTTGAAAACGTTTGCACACAAAGAGTTGGTAACGTTCTTTTAATAATTAACATCGAAATCGAATTTATAAATACAGGGTGTTCACAAATGATACGCCATTTCTTTAAGCTTCAAACCACAAAAGTCAATAATTTTACACACAACACTGAATTGTTGGAAGAACGGAAAACGCTGTACGAGAGGTGTACGTAGCATTAAAAGAATCAGCTACAAAAATGGATTTAATAATAAACATCAACAAAACGAAGTATATGAAAATAAGCATGCAACCACAAATACTACGACCACTTGTTATAGAAAACGACGTCATCGAAGCAGTGAACTTACTTTACTTTACTTTATCATGTCCGGACATGTCATTAATAAAATTTCGGCCCAGTATCGGGCTACGTCGGTTCCATTTTTGTTGCCACAAATCTTCGAGGGTACATCGAATAAGACAGTTTCTGCATGTAAGAAGATGTTCCATATTCTCTGTTTCTCCATAGTCACAGTTCACATCATCTTGGTCGTTTTTTCCCTATTTTGCCATGTTTGATTTTATTGGAGCGACCCCCGTTCTTATCCTATTCATAGCTTTCCACGTTTTAAAGTCTAGGGACTGGTTGGCCCATTGAACTTGGGGAAGAGGAAAATACTCAGGCAGTTCATCCTGCACTGTTCCAAGGAAGCTTTTCCTAGATTTTAGTCGCTTTCGTGGTGTTCGGGCTTTGTATAGGGCATGCCGCTCTTCCGCGATTTGTTTAATTTTTTCTATGTGCTCTGCAACGCCTCTGCGTGTTGAGCGTTCTGCAAAAAACGCTGCTTTATATAGATTTGAAAGTGACATTGGTTTCATGCACCGCGTTACTATCCTGCATGTCCCATTTAGTGCAGTATAAACTTGTTTGGTGTGGGCAGATCTGCCCCAACCGGGGCACGCATATTCAGCAGTTGAGAAACAGTGCCACTGTGAATAAATTACTAAAAATGTATAACATTTTGGTTGTTTTTATCAAGAAGTTAAAAAAGTGACACAATTTTATTTGTTGAATTTTACATACATACATCATAATAACTTATACTAAGTGTTCAAAATTTTGTCCTTGAACTTAAAGCCTTTATATCATGCCTTCATCTGTTGCAAGTATAATCATTGCTGCAGGGAGATAACTAAATGCATTGCGAATTTTAAGTTCACAATCTTCGCTTGTTGTAAAGAGATGGAAATATACTTCACTTTTATGTAGCCCCATAAAAAATCTAGAGGTGTTATGTCTGATGGTGTAGGGACCACCGGAAAGGATAATTGTTGGCTATCCACCTACAGTATTGTACGAATTAATGGAATCATTGTGACATTGTTTAATATTCACGTTTCGCAACACATTTTCAACTGACCAAGCATTGAAAACACAACCTTACTTTTCTCTGTCTTTTATTTGAGGATGTTTTGGTAATTTTGTGTTGTTTTGTACTATTTTGTGTTGTTTTCGGTAATTCGTGGGTTTGTTTCGTATAATTCCATCATGAATATTACGCTTAGGAAGCGTGAAAAGATTATCACGTTAAGTGGACACACTTATATCTCACAAAGACAAATCGCAGGAACGGGTGGAGTAAGTCAAGGGGTAGTAAGCAAGATTTTGAAGCGTAAACGAGAAACGGGATCAATGGATGTGAAAAGGTTGGGAAAATGCGGAAAAAGAGAAAAACAAAAGCAGCAGATAAAAGATTTTTACTTCGAAAGAGCAAATTGGATCCAAGAAAAACAAGCTAAGAGCTCCAACAAGGTATAGCAGCATCAAGTGTAGTGATTCATGACTTAACTGTTCAGAAAAGACTTTTGGAGGATGGTAGAAGGGCAATGCGTCCACAGAAAAAACAGCATCTAACCGGACGAATGAAGAAACAAAGAGTATTGTGGGCCAAAAATACTCTAATTGGACTATAAACAACTGGAGAAAAGTCCTATTTATAGATGAAACTCATTTTATAGTTCAGGGAAAGCGGTCGAAATTCGTGAGGCAGTCTGACAATGACAACCTTACACCATCTCATATTAGTCAAACCGTAAGACATTTAGTCAAAATAATATTTTGAGGATGTTTTTCATACATGGGGCTTGGATCTTTGGCACCAATCAAAGGCATGAAGAACAGCCAAAAATACAAATCCATGTTGGACAGCGTTTGGACACAGAACTTCAAAAATATCAACCCCGAGGAGGGGCGATTCTTCAACAGGGTTGCCTGTCACAAGTCAAAGCAAATAATGGAATTTTTCAAAAATAAGCAGACTAATGTTTTAGATTGGCCCAGTAATTCGCCAGACCTTAACGCAATTGAAAATTTTTGGACCATTTGCAAAGCTAGACTGCGCAAAATCGACTGTACTACAAAAATAAGAATGATAAAAGTGATAGAGAAAGTGATACTTTCAAAAGAAGGATCCATATAGATTATAAATATTCACTACGCCCTAAGATAATCCGTTCTCCGTTCTTACCCGACTGATTTCTTACCGCTGCGCTGGGAATAACTCAGAATGGCCGACTTTTTCTATGTCATAATGATTTAAGTATTTCATTTATATTTGTATTTTGTCTCGTTTGAACGAAACATCCAATTTTGATGTATATATAAGTTGACAGTTTTTTATCTTAGCCGCATCAGGTATTTTTTAAAAACTAAATATCTCATAATATTAATAAACAACGAAACAACTTAATATAAATTCGTCTCAGGCTTTTGACCTCATTCTTCAATCTAAAATAAAATCTTTTTCAAATGTATTACAAGTGGAGATACTTAAAAAATAGATGCACTCTTGAAGGTTAATCGTGAAAAGAAGATAAAAGTGTTAGAGGTCATCGTCATTACTACACCATTAGGTAATAATAACTCGTAAAAATGTTAAGGACCGCAAATAAAAGATATTACAAATGTGAACTTAAAGATAAAGATACAGGAAGATGCATCTAACATACATCATCAGCTTGACGTATTATATCAAATATCACTGTTGTGATATAAAGAAATAAAAACACAAAATAAACATATGTGTTTATATGAGCCGTTGAAAACCAGAGTGTCAAGAATTTCACGTTACGCCCTTTCTCTGTATATAATTTTGTTTAAAAGTGTTCTATTTTGCTACAAAGTTTGAAAAATATTAGTGCCGTTCTAAGGCAAAATGGTCTTAGTCTGACAGACCATTCTGCCAGAAATTCTGTCACGAGTTTGCTATAAGTGTCACGTCTGCTTGGGGTAAATTGAGTTCTAAGTAAAAAAACCATTTAGTGCTAGTGAAAGCGAATACGAGCCAGAAAATGGCGACGATTCAACAAAATCTAGTCTCTTATAGCGGTACGTTTAATTTTTTTTATTCCCTTTTATAACCTCAAATGCGTGAATAGCAATATTTTATTTGCACGTTTTGTTTTAGCTGACAAACGTCCGATGTTGGTGTTGGGATCAACTACGAAGCATGTCGGCAGAAAGCGAAATAGAGACCCAAGTAAACACATCAAGAATGTCCGAAAACAAAAATGAAACTGTGGAGAACCATATATATGTTGCTAAATCCAATAAGTTGATAAATGCCATAAGAGGGAGTGTACATGCCAGGGCAAATGCAGTCAAAAAATTTCTCAGGAAGAAAGGAAGGCTATGTTTACAAATTTCTGGAACATAGCTAATTTTTCAGCACAAAATGCTTTTCTATGTGGTATTATAAAGAAGCAATACAAATCAACGGAGAATACGTAAACAACTTAAGATACGCAGACAACACCGTCAAAATTGAGGACAGTGCTGAGGGTTTACAACGAATTTTGAATGTCATAACCAGAGAGTGAGATAGCTTGGGACTAAATATAAACACAAATAAAACAAAAGTAATGACTCTTACACGTGCACCAAATGTCGACATTAATATTTGTATCTATAACAAACATATAGAACCAGTACAAAGATTCCAGTATCTTGGTTGCTGGATAACAAACGATCTTGACCACGATACGAAGTGGAAACATGGACTCTCGGAATTGCAAGTATGAGGCGTATAGAAGCCTTTGAGATGTGGGTTTTTCGAAGGATGCTGAAGATCTCTTGGACAAAGCTCGTGACCAACAACAAGGTGCTAAGAAGAATGGGTACTGAGAGAGAACTCCTAAATATTGTAAAAAACAGAAAAAAGTTATCTAGGACATTTATTTACAGAGGAGAAAAATACAACTTCCTACGACTTATAATGGAAGGGAAAGTGGAAGGAAGAAGAGGTCCAGGAAGAAGAAAATGCTCCTGGTTGAAGAATGTAAGAGACTGGACAGGCATAGACACACATTCGATACTAAGAACAGCTCAAGATAGAGAGAAATTTGCTGTAGTTATAGCAAACCTTCAGAAATGAAAAAGGCACCTTAAGAAGAATGTGGTATTATAGAATTGTTTAAACCAGCCACTCATCGTCCAAAGGTACAAAGCAGTAACCTACGCTTATGTTCTAAATACTTTTAACGAGTCTCATAAAATGTGCTTCTTCTTCTTGCAGTACCGTCTCCTATCGGAGGTTGGCTACCATCACAGCAATCTTTACTTTGTTGGCTGCAACTTTGAACAACTGTATTGAACTGCACCCATACCACTCCCTTAAATTTCGCAACCAGGAAATCCTTCTACGTCCCACATTTCTCTTTCCCGAGATTTTTCCTTGGATTATGAGACTAAGCAGAGAGTACTTTTCTCCTCTTATTATGTGGCCCAGATATTCCAGGTTTTTCGTTTGTATGGTTTTTATGACTTCGCATTCCTTCCCCATCTTCAGCAGAATATCTTGATTTGTTACTCTTTCTGTCCATGGTATTTTCCACATTCTCCTGTAACACCACATCTCGAATGCCTCAATGTTTTTGATGTTTATCTTTTTCAGTGTCCAGGCTTCCATGACGTACAGCAGAACGGAGAAAACATAGCACCTTAACATTCTCGTTCTTAAGTTTATATTTATGTCCCAGCTGCATAGGAACTTTTTCATTTTGACAAACGATTGTCTCGCTATCTCTAGCAAAAAAGCTAGCTAGCTATAAAATGTGCAAAATGTATTTTTTGCAAACTTTTGCAATAAGGAATGGTAGGTTAACGCGTGCATTAAAAAAGGGACAGATATCATTTCTTGGTGAAGATCTACGAGGTACTCACACACCTGCTGAAGAAAATAATATATACAATTAGAACGCGATCACATAAACAGCTTTCCCTCATATAAATCTGATTATATATACACTAGCTCATAATCCTAATAGAAGATTCACATTTGATGTGGAAAAGGCCTTACCATTTCCAACTTTGACTTTCTCCGTAGCCTATTGTACATAAACTATAAAAGAACTATAAAAGAAATATGTATGTGTACAATTTGGGTATTCACGAGTTTTTTGTACCTGACGACAAGGTGTTTTTTTATACCTGGGATGAAACTACAGCCTCTCGAGGAGCACAAGAAATAGGATCTTGGATTCGATGTTCTAAAACACTCAAAGGACGCAAGACACATCATTGCATTTAGTAATGCATATTTGGCGCAAAATAAGAACTTTAAACAGTGTTTGTTTTAGTTGAAACTGATTGCAGATTCCGATAATTTAGAAATACTAGACCAAAAGTTTATGGTTTCAGGACATTCCTTTCTCCCAAATGATCGCGATTTTAGCGTAATCGATCGATACGCAAAGAATAGAGTGAAGTATCTTCCTGACGACTGGTATAGAGTGTTTGAGGAGTGTCGTATAAAGAAACAGAGAAGCAGCTGTTACCAGACGAAATAAAAATAAAGATAACGCGTCAGTATCGTGGCTGAAAATTCAATAGCTATAATTTCAAAAAAGTGGCTCCTATAAAATATTATGTAAAGAAACACTAGATGAGAAGTTTCCTTTTGATGACATAAACTGGCAGCCTGTAAAAAATGACGTATTGCCGATTTTTAAAATATTGAATTTTCAAAACTGTATGAAGCTCCAATACCAGTTACTACTAAGAAAAAGAAATATATGGAAGATCTTTTAACGGTTATACGGCTCATTTATCACGACTTTTTCAAAAATTTATCCGTACAATAAAAATTTAATTTTTATAATACATAAAAATACACGATCGTTTGTGATTCTATTGTTTTTTGCTTTACTCCAAAATATTGAACATCTAGAAAGCCAGAGTGATCTATTGTTCCGTTAGAATTGTTTAAGTTTAAGCTTTTTTTATTGAAAATCACTCTGATCACAGTCAGTCTCTATGTTCCCATTTAACACCAATATGTTAACTTTAAGTCGTCGTTTCTAGAATACCAGCATTTCTGACTTAGACCACTCTGGTTTTCAACCAATTTCAGTTCATTGGAAGTTTTATGCACTGTTTCATATTGTATACTCAACATTTTTCATTTTTAAAACAAAAAATGGCCATTACTGCTCGATTCCTTAGCATAATTTATTTAATTAGAAGGCTACAAAAGAAAATAGTGTAATATGGAAACGAATAACAAACGATAAAAATTACGAAAATTACGAGTAAAATTGAACACAATTGTCTAATATCGGGTATTATGCCCTAAAACATCAATAATCGTTTGCATCCGATTTGGAAGGGAAAGGAACAAATTTTGAATAAAAACTTGTTCATATTCCCCACAAAGCATGTTTTGAAGTTCTGCAAGACTTTCTGGCTAGCCTGGTTGACCTCTAACCCTACGATGAAGTTCATCCCAAAGATGTTCGATGATATTTAAATCAAGGCTGCAGGCTGACCATTCTATAGTATTAATTCTTACTTCTCCCATGTAATTTGTCACCATTCTTGCAGTATGCGGCCGTGCATCATCAAGCATAAAGATGAAATTGTCCCCAATAGATGAAACAAATGAGACTGCAGCTTCTGCTAAAACATCCTCTATATACCGGTGAGCATTCAGGGGGCCATTGATAAAAATAAGTTTAGTTCGAGCTTCAGATGAGATTCCAGCGCATACCTTTCATTTATCCGTCTCCAAACCCTCTCTCGGCCATCGCCAGACTTCAAATAGAACTGCGATTCATCAGTAAAGAGAATTCGGTACCAATCCTGTATATCCCAGTCTTGATGTTGTCGAGCAAAAATTAATCGATTCCTACAGTGTCTGGGTTGTAATTCGGGAACAATAACCGGCCTTCTTGCCATTATTTCTCTTTAATTGAGGCGTCTTCTAACCGTTTTCTCACTTACATTCACATTTAGAACCTCCTGCAGACGGTTTCTTGCAGCAATATCAGTGGAATCGCGATTTCTTAAAAGTTCCATCACAATAAAACGATCATCTCTTTGCGGGGTAACTCTTCTTCGACCGGAACCAGGTCGACGTGATATGTATCAGTCTCTATAAAGCTATGAAAAGCTCTCAGTAATGTAGTTTTCGGAATACCTAAAGTTTCAGATACATAAACTTGACTTCTTCCGTCTTGTAGCAATGCAACATTTCGAGCAACATCTACTGTAATTAACATCAAATCTTAATTATTCACTTAGTTGAAATCAACCTTTTTAACAAGCTAAATTACTGTTTAGTTAAATGTTTTCAAATTGGAAGATAAACAACGACTATAGAAAACAACAACATAAACATCAAAACTGTCAAAAACAGTATTGATCGCAATAAATAATTAAATTGAGACGCAATAGGAAACAGTGCATAAAAATTTATAGGGTGGCCACTTTATTTGCCGTTTAGTGTATATATATATATATATATATATATATATATATATATATATATATATATATATTGTTGAATTTTTTTGGACTTCAGTTAACGCACAGAAAAAACAAACAGCGAGACCGCCAGACAAGACCCCGCCCACTCGCACACACAGGCAGGACCTGTGCTATATATATATATATATATATATATATATATATATATATATATATATAAATATATATATATATATATATATATATATATAGATATATATATATATATATATATATATATATATATATATATATATATAAATATATATAGATATATATATATATATATATATATATATAACTATATATATATATATATATATATATATATATATATATATATATATATAGAGCTAAGATTAATACTATTATAAAAATTAATATTAAACTCACCAGTCTTCCGGGTTGAACCGCGTCGATATCCATTTTGCCTAGCTTTCGACATCCTCTCTGATGTCTTCCTCAGGGCTTCCGAGGTCTCAGTCTCCCGAGCCCCCAGACACTACTACACTCACTAGTCACTTCTAGTTCACTCACTAGACCTCGGAATTGTTTTGTGGTTAATTGTATATGCAACAGAGTAATTTAGGGAAACATTTATTTATAAGATATTTATTTAGTGTATGAAAATATACAAAGGTATTTGGATATTATATTTTGAATTTATTGCACCAATTGATTTCTTTTGTTTATTTCCTTCTACACCACTTTTTTCTCAAGCACTATTAAAATAAAAGATAATGTTTTTGAACACAATTATGAACGCTGGCGTAATTTTTTAAATTATGTAACAATATTTTGTGGTTTATAGTATGAAATTGTCGTGGTTAGTACAATTAATTAATTAATTAATACAAGAATTAATTAACTCAACAGTCGTCCGGGTTGAACCACCTTATTTCTTGTGGCTTATTATTATTATTTTACAGATTACAACTAGATCGGCTTTCGATCTCACACTCTGCTAAATACACTTGTGCTTTGTGCTTCCCTCTGTCACTTAAAGCTCCTCATCCAGCCATTATAAACAGGAAAAACCGAAAAATGATAAAAACCGGAAAATCAAAACAAAACAAATGAGATGATTGTATGTCAAGCGGAAAATGGAGAATGCAGAGTTAAAACAAGAGGAGAAATATATTATACCCGATATTTGAAAAAGCAAAAGTATGTGAGAAAAAGAACAGAAGAATTTAAATGTAATTCTAAGAGAATATACAGCTTAAAGTTACGTTCCATTATAACCTGCAAGAAATTTGTTTCTTTAAAACGTGTATTTATGGCTAAATTTCGCATTAGCACCTGATCCAGTATGACCGAAACCTGAGAAAACACGCTAATAGGTCATAAATCAATTAATAAAAAGCAACCACCTTTAATAACTTATAAATCATTCGTTCTGTTCATCATTAAACCAATGAATCTTTCAATTTAACGTACATTTACTTTGTTTTTTGATTCCTAAAACGTTTTACGATCCTTAAGATGTTTTTTATGCTGTTCAAATTTCAACCACCTTTACACAATTTTAAAAGCAACAATTAAAGACCCATTTGAAGAGATTTGTGTGCGTCACATATGCAGGTATGAGCTTAATAGCTTGTTTTTCTGCGTTATAAAAAGGTTTGCTGTATGTATTTAAAAAGAAATTATTGACTTAAAAAACTAAATTATATACTAGTATGTTATAACTTAAATGACTAGTCATTTATAGTCTGTAGTTATATCATTTAAACGCTAATGCTTACCAACATTTTAATGGTTTATTGAGATAATAGAGACATTTTTATAGTTCTAGAAGAAATTAATATACTACCAAAGAGTAACCTAAACGTTACAGTATATTTTCAAGGCGAGGAAATATAGCACTAAATCTACTAATTTTAAGCAGCAAGATCGCTGTGCAACTTTCTGCATTCGATTCGGAAACGCGCCAGGAAAGTTTGTGAACAAAATTCACGGTGGTAAAATGAAAATTACATTTGGTGCATAAGGAAAATGCATTTACAAAGTACATAGATAATAAAAAATGTGTAACTCAGAGAATATCAACAGGAATAAGTTCAACTTTGTTATGCGAGAGTTTTCGAGGTCGCTAAATACGAATATGATAATGTCGGTAACGTGAAAGACTCTCAGCTCCCTCAGGAGAGAGAGAAGGCTCGTTACACGCTCTATCCATCGCTTTCTGGGACCTAAGAGGATAGGGTTCTCGGTCAGTGGCCATAGACACGGGCTATGGACACTTAGCTAGGATTAAATGCCTTTTTAATAAAGAAACACAATAAAGAATGTTTATTGAGATAAGATAATAATAATAATAATAATAAAATTATTAAAGCAGATACGTAAGAACTTATTCTAAGAATCTGAAAGAAATCGATAATTATCTCCTGATCCGGGAATCAGGAAGATAATTATGCTAATTATTCTTAAATTAAGAATCTGTAAAGTAAAGTATATTATTTATAACTATTAGTCAAATTATGAGCAAATTCAAATTAATAAACATAGAAAATGTCACTTGTCAAAAGTTCCTGAAGTATGAAGGAATTGAGCTAGAGACTCGGGATAAAGATAGGGATGTTTGTTATAGTGCCATTCGGGCTAATCAGCAATAAAAAGTAACAAAAGTACACAACAAAAATAGTTATAAGCAAAAGTCGCTGAGACCTATAAAAATGTGGGAAAAATTACAAGTTATTTTATATAGTATAAAATAAACATAAATTGAGAAAATTTGCAAGTTATTTTATACCTGTAAAAGAATAAATACCAAATATCAAAGTCAGAAATAAATTCCAAGTTTTTAACAGTGTACCTGAAAAATAATGTAAATACCAAAATCAAAGTGGGAAATAATTTATAGGTTTTTAGCAGTGTACCTGAAAGAGAAAAATAAAACGCAATATATAAGTTTTATTTAATATCAATTCTTTCTAAGGATACTAGCACCGTCCGATGACTAAGTCTCCTGAAGTAGAGACTTAGCAGAATCCTGGAAGAGAAGAATTTCTTACACGACTTGTAAGACTCCGAAATAATCAGATTTTGGACTAAGTCCAAAAACACAGATTAAATCGGCGGTAGTTGCGACGCTCTTGAGGAAAATATTAGCAAATTCGACTAAGTCGAAAAGCAGAAATAAATCCCTCAAAAATGGCCGCTGTTGGTTTGGAAACAAACCGACGTTAAAGATGAGAACGTGAGGTTCTGGGTTTAAAGCTGAGAACGTTAGGTTCTGGGTTTAAAGCTGAGAACGTTAGGTTCTGGGAAAATAAAAACAGAGTCTCTGAGAACTGAATCGATCAGAGGATCTCTAACATGCCAAGAAGGCTGGACCAGCGGACTTATCCTGACCCGGTCTGATGTCCTGGCCGTCGTGCACCTTTTTTATCCTAAAAAAAGTAGGTCAATCTGTAACGGTCGTTTTGGCCTTTTTACGATTGGACCTGCACGACGACGAATGCCCAATTTTCAGTATTATCATTGGCTGCAGCTCAGGTGCCTTTCGACCAACGATAATACAGAAAATGAGCAACAGACTCCTGAATTATGATTGGCTGAAATTACTGTTGCCATTTGACCAATCACAATTCAGCAGGCTGGGCGACAATAACGACGATGATCCTCGAGCTGCCTGGTGCCCAGGATGAACTTCCTCTGCTGAAGTATGTTAATTTTAATTTAAATCAGTCGACAGTCATTACTCGAGGGGCTTTCGAGGTCACTGAACACGAATATAATAACGACGATGGCCTCAAGCTACCTGGTGCTCAGGGTGGACCCTGTATCTTGGAGTTTTATATTATTTTTATTCAAAATTAGTCGAAAGTCATTATTTAGTATGTTAATTTCATTCTAAATCAGTTGACAATCATTACTCTGGGAGCTTTCGAGGTCACTTAACACGAATATAATAACGACGATGGTCTTCGAGCTACCTGATGCCCAGATAGCTCGAGGATATCAGATTACCGCAGAATACCTCATGCAACAAAAACTTATTCAAAACATTATTTAGAACATTACATTACAAACCTTACAGCAAATGACCAGACGTTATGGAAGACAACTAAGAAGCTTAAGAAACCATACACAACTATCCCTCCCATCAGTAAACCAAATGGCGAATGGGCCTGCTTCAACAAAGAGAAAGTGGACATCTTTGCTGAACATCTTATAAACGTATTTCAAACAGAGCCAGCAGACTCTGATAAAGAAGTGGAAAACTAATTAGCGCAGCATGTCAAATGCCCCTCTCAATTAAAAGTTTTACTCCTATAAAAGTCAAGAAAGAAATAAATAAACTCAACTCACGAAAGGCCCCAGGTTATGATTTAATCTCGGCACAAGCACTAAAAAAACTTTTTCGCAAGACGATTACTTTGCTAATGGTTATATTTAACCGCATGCTAAGCTTATCATACTTTCCCAAAAAAAAAAAATGGAAAAATTTGCTGAAATCATTATGAACCTCAAGCCAGGAAAAGAGCCCAATGAAGTAACATCTTATCGACCCATCAGCCAAAAGAAATACTGTAACGCTATATTTCTAGATATCTCATAACCGTTTGACAAAGTCTGGCACAGAGGTCTGCTTTACAAAGTAAAAATAACACTATCCAGTTACTATTTCCTCCTACTAAATTCTACATGCCAAATAGATATTTCTCTGTAAAATTCAAAGACCAACAATCCAACCTCTGTTCTATAAACTCCGAGATTCCCGCAGAGTAGTGTTCTAGGTCGGCTGCTTTTCTCACTCTACATAGCCGATATACCAGAGACTAATAATGTTACAATCGTTTTCTTTGCTGACGACATAGCAATACTAGCTGTAAATGAAGATCCCATACAAGCCTTACAAAACATACAACATCATTTGAACATACTCACTGATTGGTATACGAAATGGAGAACAAACGTAAATAAAACAAAATCAACTCAAATAACATTTACCAACCGTAACATATGCCCACCTGTAAGAGTGGAAAATGTAAGAAAACCAACAGTAACAGACGTTAGATACCTTGGCCTCCATCTTGACCAACGTCTTACTTGGAAGAAACATATCCAGACCAAAAGAAGACAGCTCGACTTAGAATTCCGAAAAATTTATTGGCTCCTTGGACGTAAATCAAAACTTAACATCCAAAACAAAATTCTTCTATACAAAGCCATACTCAAACCTATATGGTTCTACGGACTACACCTATCGGGCTGTGCAAAGCCAAGGTCGCTGAATACAATCCAAAGATTCCAGTCTAAAGTGCTAAGACCGATAGTGGATGCACCATGGTACGTAAGTAATCAAACACTTTACTACGACTTAAAGATTCCTTTCATCAAAGAAGAAATCCATCGAGTCACGAAGTCACAAAATGAACGTACCATTCACCATGAAAATGAGCTAGTAAGGATATTATTACAGAAGATAACAAGCTAGTGGTTCTAAACACATTTTATAAACTACCACCGAGGAGATTATATACATGGAAGGCACCAGCAGATAAACCCCATAACGTAATTAGAAACCAGATAGATTATATATTGGTAAATAGAAGATTCAGAAACAGTTTTAAATCTGTCAAAACATATCCAGGAGCGGACATTGAATCTGACCACATACCTTTAGTGGGAGTCATGGATGTGAGACTGAAGACAATAAAGAAAAAGTCTAGACCTAACTACGACATGACAGCCCTGCAACATCCGGAAGTTAAAAAGCAAGTGGGGGAATATATTAACAATCAAGTTAAGCAACTAAAAGAAGAAAATAACATCCAACGAGAAATCAATCAATTCGAAGAAATAATTAAGAAAACTAAACAAGATCTGCTAAAACCAAACAAAGAAACAAGGAAGAAATCTTGGATGACTCCAGAAATTCTTCACTTAATGGAACGCAGAAGGTTAATTAAAGGAAATAAAGATGAATACAAAAAAATGCAGGCTTACATCAGAAGAAAAATAAGAGAAGCTAAAGAAAAAGAAGCTGTAGAGAAATGTAAAGAAATAGAAAGACTACAAGCCAAGCATGACAATTTTAATGTACACAAAAAGGTAAAAGAAATAACGGGTACTTTTAAAAAGAGAACACAAATGAAAATCATAGACACCAATGGAAAATTAATCATTGACACCCAAGAGATGAAGGACAAATGGAGAATATATTTGGAGACACTTTTTCAAGATCAAAGAACGGATTATAGGCATTCATTTTCAGAGAGGATGACGGGCCCGGACATACTTAAATCCGAGGTAGAAGAAGCAATAAAACGGATGAAAAGCAGAAAAGCTGTAGGGCCTGATAATATCGAAGCTGAATTTTTAAAACTCTTGGAGGATGAAGGAATAAATTGGATCACGGCTGTCTTCAATAAAATATACAATACAGGAATCATCCCTGATAAATGGCTAGAATCAGAATTCATAGCGATACCTAAAAAACAGGGGGCTAAAAAGTGCGAAGAATATCGAACAATCAGCCTAATGAGCCACATGTTGAAACTGTTTCTTAGAGTCATCCATGGAAGAATTTATAAGAAGTGCGAGGAACAAATATCAGACAGACAGTTCGGCTTCATTAACGCAGTGGGTACCAGAGAGGCACTTTTCGGAGTACAGGTACTGATTCAAAGATGCAGGGACGTTAACTGCGACGTATACGCGTGCTTGATCGACTATGAAAAGGCATTTGACAGAGTTCAACATCAAAAGACGATAAACATTTTAAAAGAAGCAGACCTGGATGACAAAGACCTCAGAATAATTTCAGAACTATACTGGAATCAGACCGCATACATGAAAATTAACGGAGAAGAAACAGATCACATAAAAATACTACGCGGAGTTAGACAGGGATGTATTCTATCGCCGTTGATATTTAATATGTACTTAGAAAAAATTTTTAACGAGGCTCTCTACGGAATAGACGAAGGCATCCTTCTAAATGGTGAAAGAGTAAACAATGTTAGATATGCCGACGACACCATGGTGATAGCAGATAGTTTAGAGGGACTTCAGAGGCTAATGGACAGAATAAACGAGTACAGTCAACAGTACGGACTAAACATTAATACCCACAAAACCAAACAAATGATTGTCAGCAAGGAGAATATAAATGGGGCTCATCTATACATTAATGGGACGCAGATAGAGCGAGTAAAACAGTATTGCTACCTGGGAACTATTATAAACGAACAGTGGAGCAATGTACAGGAAATAAAGTGCCGCATAGGACAGGCAAAACGGTCTTTAACAAAATGAGCGCCATCTTCAAAAGTCACAACATATCCCTGGATACAAAAATGAGGCATTTGAGATGCTATGTTTTCTCTGTGTTGTTGTACGGGGCGGAGGCATGGACGCTTACAGACACCACTATTAAAAAACTTGAAGCATTTGAGATGTGGCTTTACAGAAGAATGCTGAGAATATCATGGACAGCAAGGATCACGAACAAGGAAGTTCTAGAAAAAATGAAGAAGGAACCAGAGATTGTGTTTACGATCAAACGCATAAAATTGCAATATCTGGGACACGTTATGAGAAATCAGCACCGTTACTCCCTGCTGCAGTCTATATTGCAAGGTAAAGTCAAAGGTAAGCGTGGACCTGGTAGAAGGAGAATATCATGGCTGCGGAATTTAAGAACATGGTTTAAGAAAACCTCAACGGAGCTGTTTCGAGCCGCAGCGAGCAAGGTCATGATTGCCAATATGATTTCCAACATCCGAAACGGATAGGAACCAGAAGAAGAAGAAGAAGGATATTATTCAACAATGGTCCAGCCACAAGAAGACTAGATAGAACCTGGCCCCAAGACCTACTTCAAAACTAAACCAAAATAGAATAAGGTGAGACATTATTGGATGTCTCTCCTTCACGCCCAAAACCTGTAACACATTTACTTAATACTCTGTAATGATGTAGATTGTAAATAAACAGAATTAAAAAAAAACATTATTGTTTAAATTTGGCGTTTTTAAGCAGTTGCACCACGGATGAAGTGCCAGGTGATACATACTATAATCCCCTCTAGTAGTTCCCACCTTTTACTTACATATTATGTGCCTTATACTATTTATTCTCTTACACGTACTATTTCAAATTATTATGAAAATCACTGTTTTTTATATAAAAATGTGATGTAGAAAAAATGGCTTGGTTTGCAATTTGGCACTTGCATGAATATGCAGAACTATAAAGAAAATCAATGATCCGATATATAAAATGATGAAGAAGAAATTAATTTGAATGATACATCATCTTTTTTACTTAGTAAAACAGTATTTATATTCAAAAAAATCATATTTTAACTCTCATTTGATACCACACTTTCATAAAAATCTTAAATAACAATGAAGTAAAAAGCTTTAGGAGACGAGGTTTATGCTGTGCACCAGATACGTTGGAGATCATCACTGTCATAATATTCATGTTATAAACATAACATAAAACTCCAGATGAGGTGCACCTTGGGCACCAGGTAGGTTAAGGACCATCGTCATTATCATATTAGTGTTCAGCGACCTCGAAAACCCCGAATAACAAAATTAAACTTATTCCTGTCGATATTTTCTTAGTTGCAAATTTTTAATTTTCCATGCACTTTGGAAATGTATTTTTCTTATACACAAAACGCAATTTTCACATTCCCGAATCGAATGTAAAAAGTTTCACAGCGATTCATCTTACTGCGAAAACTTGGGATCGTTTCCTTGCCTATTTATTATAAGTGCTTCTCCAATTTTGACGATTTTTGTTATTGCCAAAAGGTAAGCGTACCGCTTTTCGTATTCCGTATAATACCGGATGTACTAATTCCATTGTGTTTTTAATTAAATTTATAACACCCTGTCGAGTTCAACGTTACAATAGCAAGTTAAAATTATAACCACACTCCAGGTTTACCTTTCACATTTTATTAACATAACCTTTAATAACACACGACTATTGCCTTTTTGGACGCAAATAAATCTTGGCAACGATGATCTATTTATACTTAAAATAGAAGATTTTATTCCATTTTTATCCAGTTTTTCCATATGTAAATCATTCTTAGTCTTTTATATTACAAAGTATTTACGTTACACTCCTTCTTCAGTTTTTCAAGAGTGTTTCAGATATTCACTATAGAATTTAAATTCGGGTTTCGAAGTAGCATAACATAATATGTTCACTTTGGGTACCATATGGTCAGACTAATGGCACTTATTACTGCACCTTTGGTCACGATTGATGCATATGTTTAATTTTATCACCATGAATGGCGAAATTGATTTGGCTTTATACTTGTCTCCTAAACTGCAAAGACAATGGGAAGGTCCGTATGATATTAAAAAGATAATAAATGACGTAATATACCGAATTAAGAAGTTGCTGAAAGGTAAACCAAAAGTAGTTCACACAGGTCTTGCACCTTATGCTGAGAGAGAGTCAAATTACGCAAAGAGAAAGAGTGCTAGATTCGGCATGACCACAGAAGCTCAGCAGGATCTTTTTAGTGTTTCGCATAACGTCTCTCTAGCTTACTGTAGTGCCCAAGATCTTGAGATGGCTAAAGGAATCTCATCCATATTTTATAAGAAGTTCGGTCGTTTGGACGAGTTAAAAAATCAGCAGCCTAAAGTTGGAAGAGTACTGAGATTAGAAGATGGTTCTCGATCTTTGCTGTATATGGTGACCAGGAAGTCGTATACAGACAGCGCAAGCTACGAGGATATATGGACTGCTCTAACTAATTTGAAGAACATCGTGTGCAATTATGACATCAAGACTTTGGCCTTACCCAAGATAGGCCATGCACTAGATAATCTGGATTGGAATTCTTTTTGAGGGGTTCATGCAGAGCTGGAGAGTCCTGAAGATTCCACCATCCTGGGCATACATATAAAGTTGCTAATCGGGACGCTCAGATCTAAGAGGGGAGCAGTGTTACCAACATGCATTCGACGTAGCCCATATAACGGTTGTATCTCGAGACGAAGAGGAGCTTCCAGATGTCTCGAGCGCGGCAGCGATCGACCCGTCAAATAAACGAATTAGAGGTGGACTACTCCAGAATATTCTAGTACATAATAATTTTTATATATAAGCAGACTCAAAGTTAGTTGATAAGTTATTTTCGTGCTGTAAACTTATAAATAAATATATTTATATAAATTAGAACCTCTCGTTTTATTTAATCTCGCTACAATATTATATATTTATCTAAATAATATATATTAATTATTAAAATTTAAATATTTCTTACGAAATAATAGTAAGATTCAATAACTTTTTTATGAAAAAAAAATAAATTAATTTATTTTTCCGGCATTTTCCGATTTTTTTTTCCGCAAGGTAAAAGTAGCTCAGCTCTTATTTGAGATATCTCAATTAAAAAAAAAAAAATTAATATTCTGCGTGCCATAGAAGGTGGGATATTGCAAATTTTTCAAACGCGCATAAATTTGAATTTCAATTCTAAAAAACGGAGCTCAGAAATTTTCCCCTTCACTTTAACATAGCCATATTTTAAAGTACGATCACTTTACCGGGTTATAACTGTTTACATCCTCTGCGTATATGCTATCTATAAATTAAATCATAAAATCGTGGATCGGATCATAGATCTTAACTTATAATCTCTTCAATATTCAGCTCTTAATGTTAATAAACAATTGAAAAAATGCCATCTTTGTTCCTATTGGTCACAGAAGGTTCTTTTTGTTTAGATTGTGTTTTTTCATCATCTTTACACACAGCCTACTTACAAGCGCGTGACATAAAAAATACTAAAGTTATTATAAATTTTTTTAAATAACAATTTTGACCAATTATTTTGAAATTTTTTTAATATATCTTAAAATTAAAACCTCAAAGAGACGATTGTGATCTGCTAAATACCTCTATGAGCAATGTTTGGGTAATATTCGCTCTCCGGGATAAACACATTGAATAACCTCCAATTGGTCGATCTAATGGAGATTTAGCACTCATAAATTGCCATAATTTCATGTACTTATATTACATGTCTAAGCAAAAAAGGTTTTTTTTAATTATCTCGGACAATTTTTTATGTATTTTAATTTGGAAACTCGCTAATTAAACAACATTTTAAGATCTACAACTTTTATTTACAACTTTCAAAATTTGTATAAGACTTTTACGTAAGATCGATGATTTTTCAGAGGGAGACTGGGGTATTAATCCACAAGCTGATTATGACTTCTATGCGTTTCAATATACCTAAGGCACGTTCCTCACACTTTATTCTTATTCTATAAATTCCTATTTTCCATTAAAGTATGTGTGATTTGCTTTTATTTTATGTGTTTGCTTGACCTCAAGGCTGGCTCATCATTTTCCGAAAACAGTAGCTGACAATCCAGTAACAAACTTACTTTAGAAATAACTACATTCTTAGACTCGTTTGTAGTACAAATATTGTTGTGTCACAACTTATCGATCTAATTTACAATTTTTGTAAATTATATACTTTATCTTTACAAAGCATTCTACACGAAGTTCCAATTTGTTTTATAACTTTGGTTCTCAGATATTATTAAAAGCTTTCTTTCTCAGCCTATTATTAACGAGTATTACACGTTGAACTTACTTAACTATTCAATTAGTTTTTTGTCTTAAACGTATTTTGTCAGAAAATTAAAATCATAAATTACTTCCTTTCTTTATATTAATTATTTTGTGATATCAATAACCAAAAGAAGGAATTTTGTGAAAAAGGATTATCTTAAAATATGAAAAAAAAATTAAGGGCTGTTTTTATTCTCATTCTGTCGGGAACTTTCTAGGCTTTGTTCCGAGCTGTATTTTGTCTCATCTAATCTACAATCTCTATTCTAAAAGAGTATTTAGTGAAGCATTGCACGAAGTTGAAAAAGATATTCTACTAAACAGGTAGTGGTTAAACAACATCAGATATGTAGATGACACGATAGTATTTGCGGATAACTTAAAGACATACAAGTCATTATGAACAAAATCACGTATTATAGTTAACAATATGGACTTAATATGAACGTAAGAAAGACAAAGCTTATAATAATTAATAAGAAAAAGAGAGAAGGTCAACTCTCTACGTCAACCAAACCCCAGTAGAAAGACTGATGCCCTACAAATACACCACCACCATAATAAATGAAGAATGGACCAAAAACCAAAAGATAAGAGCGCATATTGGAATAGCTAGATCCTCCTTTAACCGAATGTGGGCCTGCTTCAAGATACATAGCTCTCCATAGTATAAAAGTAAGACTGCTACGATGCTACGTACGTCTTCCCTGCTCTTTTTTGAGATGTGGCTATATCGTATTAAACTTAAGATTTCGTGGACTGACCGAGTCACAGATCAGGAAGTCCTCAGAAAAATGAAGAAAAACGGAGAAGTACTGATCACCATCAAATCTCGAAATGTATAGTACTTCGGACACGTTATGCGAAATGAATCCAGATATGCCCTCCTACAAGCTATCCTGCAAGAAAGAAAATTTGGAAAACGGGATCCAGGAAGAAGAAGAACACACTGGTTAAAGCACCTAAGAACCTGGTTCAACACAACATCTGTGCAGCTTTTCTGCGCTGCTGCAGAATGATCGCTAAAATTCGTTACGGATAGGCACACCAAGAAGAAGAAGAACAGCGTATCTAAATAACCTTCAAAGTGTATCGGAAATATACATAGACATAATACAAGATAGACTGAAGCAGAAAACACACCTAAGCGATCACGACGCGATATAGTTCACGATTGGGAAGGCAATACGACTCATCTGAAACTAACGTTAAAAAAGTGAAACGGAAAACACACCTAAGCGATCACATCGCGATCTGCTGGCGATCAAAGGAATTTGTGCAGCGTTCTGACGTCAATCGCGGTGATATATTTATAATAGTTCAGCGTCCAGAACGCAGCAGTTTACGTTTATCGCTGGTCGCATCGATGCAAATAAAAATTGATATCGGAAAAAACTTTACTTTAAAAAATCCACCCAGATTGCAAGAACGTACGTATTAAAAAATACAATTGTTCTTTAGCATCAACTGGTTCCCTAAAATTTGTTTGTTGTTTGGTGATTTTTTGTCTAATAAAAATCACTAAACAACAAAATTTTATCAAATTTTTCAAAATTCATTCTAAAATATGAATAGAAACGGTTCTCCTCTGCGAAGTTCTGGCTACAATGTATGAAATTCTTCTTGTTGCTTGCGCCTCAGGTTAATGTAATGTACCCAGATATCTCATTTTTTGCAAAATAAACTGCATAAATATGTGCATTTGTAAATGGAATAAAATAGAAAGATGGAAAAATAGAACGCATACGCATATCTTCTATTAAATTTTTGTAAGGCTTGTTTTTCTTCTAAGTCGCACAGTTTTCAAACTATATTTCGAACTGTATTATTTATAATTTATACTATTAAAATCGCATGTCCGATGTGTTCCCTGTTTTCTTCGTACAGAAATGGAGGTCACCATCGTGGACGCGATCACGATCGTGGTCGCTTAGATGTGTTCTCCGCTTGATCGTTGCAATACCAGTCCGTTTCCCCAGTGCGACAGAGAAAATTGACGCAAAATAGTCCCTGCATCTCTTTCTCATTTACCAGGTTTATCGACCACGTGACCATTGCAAATTGCTTGTACCTAAACGCACTGTAATTTCTTAATTATTCGTTAAGAAACTCTTCCACTGAATAATAAGGTCTTTCAAATAAATAGGCTTTGTCAATTTACGGAACTTAGGGAAAGAAGTTGTAGATTTAAGTTGCAAAGGGAGATGTATAATTTTTTTGCCGAATATAATATTGATTTCTTTACTAACTCAGTGGATGGGATAGGTAAATACACATCAAAGCTTGAATTTCTGGTGGAGTAGTCATAACTAGGTCTTGCTGGAAAAACATGTCGGTGTTTACGAATTAAGCTAATAGTTTCTAGAATGTATAGAGAGGGAAGAGTCAAAATCCCGTGATTTTTGAAGTAGATTTTGCAATGCGTTATTCTACTGATTCGAAAAAGATACCGTATTGCTCTTTTTTGTAATTTAAAAATAACATCAGATTGGGCAGCTGTACTAGAACCCCAAAAAGAAAGGCCATATCGAAAAAGAGATTCGAACAAAGAAAAGTATGTTATTTTGGAAGATGCTAAATTCATTTCCTTCGAAACAGATCTTATTGCATAGTAGGCTGAGGCTAGTTTCTTACTTAACAAATCAATATGAAGGGACCATTTAAGGTTGCTATCTATAAAAATACCAAGAAATTTTACAGAATCAATTATACTGATCTGGCTGTTATTAAGAAGCAAGGGTTGAAGAGCTCCTTTATAGGATAATGCTATTGTTTTATCCACGTTAAAAGAGAGTAAATTAGAGTCGGGCCAGGTTTTATTTTAAGTGGATCAGAAGTTATAATTACATGAAGAGATGCAATATTAGAGTTCTTCCAGGTAATACTGGTATCATCAGCAAAAAGAAAAATTTAGTTAGTGGTTATCGATTTTTAAGTTAGTGATGTCATTTATAAAGATAAGGAAAAGTAGAGGACCCAGTACTGAACTCCACATACACTGCTTTTGTGACTAGAGTCAGTATCATTTGCTCTAACTAGTTGTTTCCTATTACTCAAGTAAGATTGGAACCAATTTAAAGAAATACCTCGAATTCCGTAGAAATTTAGTTTTTTTTATCAAAATGTCACAATCAAAAGCTTTGGCATAGTCACAAAAAACAGTGGCAGTATACAGATTATTGTTTAGTGCTTGATAGACCTCATGTAGTACCTTTATAGACCTGTTTTATTAAAATGTCGTAATTTACACAATTAAAAGGTTTGGCATAGTCACAAAAAATAGTGGCAGTATAAAGATTATTGTTTAGTGCTTGGTAAACCTCATGTAGTACAGAAAACATAGCATTGCTGGTACATTTATTAGATAAAAAGCCGAACTGACTTTGTGATAAAATGTTGTTTTCAACGAGAAAAGACATAAGTCGGGCTTTTATAAGTCTTTCAATAATTTTGAATAGGACCGGTAGTAAGGCAATAGGTCTATAGTTGCATACATTAGATTTATCACCACCCTTATGAAGAGGAATAATAATGGCTGTCTTTAGGCACTCTGGAAATAGACCTTTATCAAAGGAATCGTTAATTAGTGAGACCAAGATTTCCAACACATTGGGAGATTTAAGAAAATTTTTATGGATAGTCCATCAGTACTACAGGAAGATTTGCTTTTGATACTACTGATTGTTTGGATCAGTTCAGATTTATCAACTGGTCTTATAAAGAATGAATTCGAGAACTTTTTTAAATTAGGAAGATAGAAAATAGGATCTTGTTGTGGCAAAATAGCTGATGTTATATTTTTACCCACATTAACGAAATATTCATTTAGATTTTCAGGGTTTGGAAGAGAAAATGTTTGAGCTGTGTTAGTTTTATTGCGAAGATCGTTTATTATTGACCAAGTTTCCCTTGCAACATTTTTAGAGCTCCCCAATTCTCATAGTACATTTTTTTAGCTGGTTTGATAAGTTTTAGATAGGTTCCTCTGAACTTGGAGATATATTCAGTGACAAAGACATTGGTAGTAAATTTCTTGATGTACAGTAGTGAACGCATATTCTTGGCTGATATGCGGATACCTTTGGTAGTCCATGGTTTGTGATTTTTTTGACTTAATTGTAATTTAAGGAAATGCCTTATTGAAAATACAGACAAGCTTATCTAAAAAATCACTGAAATTATAGTCCACGTCAATAGAGGGAAAGTGCCACCCAGAAGTCAAGCACAATTTTGGAATTTACGAAAGTTCTGAGCTGAAAAAATCCTACCTAAATGTTGGGTTTTCGAGGATTGTTTGTTAAGAGTGTTAAACTTAGTATATACTGCTTTATGGTCAGAGAGTCCTGCATTAATAACTGTAGAACTTACATCAAGGGGTGAGAAATCTAAGACAATATTATCAATTATGGTAGATGTTGTTTTAGTAATTCTTGTAGGAGAATTAACGTGCATTGTGAAACCATACGATTCGAATATATTGACCAAGGATAATTGGGTAGCACAAGCAACAGCATAATTAATATTTAAATCACCGCATAGAATCTTTCTGATTTTATTGGGCAAATCGTCTAACAAATTTAATAGGTTCTGAAAAAATAGTTTCGTGGAAGAGTCATGGAAGCAACACTTCAAGGACTAAAATTTATTGCACTAGATTATAACGAATGATAAAGTTGTATATTAGTTCAATGGCTGGAAGGAGTAGGGATAAGAGAACAAAAAAATTGCAAGTCATATGGATACTTAGTTTCCATTCATAAACCAATTCAACATATTATGTAACTCATAAATAATGCGCATCACCTATTTTTTGTTAATTCTCCAGTAGATATTTTGTGTTTACTTAATTAGATAACACATTAATTATTGCAAGTGTGTAACGATAAGACTACCAAAGAGAATTGAAGTACTATTGTAAAAATAATACTTCAATCAACCATGGGAGCTTATCGTCTATACCTTGCCAAGCTCAGTATCTCAAGGGTGAGTTCGTCTTGTCTTAAACTAGGGATTGAACCTGAGTTCTCAGCTGATAGCAAATAAGACAAATTTTAACCAAACATATTTATTTAAAGGAATAAAAAAAACTAGCGTGTTCTAGCTGTTAGATCCTCCAATTAGAAGTTGTGGCTTCTGGAGAGCTGCAGTCACACGTGGCTGTATGTCCTGACTAAGTTGTGGTGTTAAATTTGAATATGGTCGATCAATTCGATCTGGTTAATAAATCCAAATGACCCAATTAAGTTGTGGATATGCCAATAAAGCCAATAAAGTTTTGATATGTCCAATAAAGTTTTGATTTGTCCAATAAAGTTTTGATATGTCCAATAAACTAAAATATAAGGAACACTTGCATTAAAAACACATCAAAAAGAAAGGTTTAACTTCCTTGCCATCTTACAAAATTACACTTAGTTAAATTCTGTTAAAGGGTCCTAATGCATATATCAGAAAAAATGTGCTTTCGAAAGAAAGTAAGGTTACAAATATTGGAAATGCGGTCAGAATTATAGAATAAATATCACAATGAAAGTACTTACCCCAAGAGAATCTGTAGACCATAAAAATGAGTCTTATAATAATTTTTGCCTTCTTTTATAAATTTCAAAAAGAGGCAAAAAATAATCCCACCACAGAAAAGTTGTTTTGACAGAAAGTGTGAGACTAAATGAAGTTAGCACAGATGTCATAGGATGTTGCTATAGATATCATAAAATTAGCTTGTCTGTCAACACGGAACAGAATAGTCTGCCGAACAAAAAGAGAGAAGGCGAATATTTATTCTACGGGACAGAAAGAGAGAGAGAGAGAAAATAAAGACAAAGGAAGAAGAGAAAAACAGAGGGCGCCAACTATTTTATAAATAAAAAATAGTAAAAATTAAACTGAAGATAAAGAAATTAATAAATTAATAAAGAAAATGAAATAATTATTTAAATATAAATTAATAGAGATGTGACGTTTATAACGTTACAAGTGTAAAACCTTGCTAGAGACGCCAAACTAATTTGTTTTGATTGTTTTCACATCGTTACCAATGTTTTCAGACGATCTTCACGCCACGTTTCCAAAATCTGTCCTAACTTCGTAAATTCATGACTAACGTTCAAAAATACAAATACGAATTAAAAATATCGTCAAACCGTTCATAATGGCGTGTTGGGAGATAAAAAGACTTGTAGTTACTATGTTTATTGTCAATACTAAGTGGAAATGTTGATACCGGATATAATTTTTATTATTTAAATGTTCTAAATGATTTAATGATGACGATTTACACGTTATGTTAAACTTTAAAAAGTCTAAAGTAAAATATTATATGAACTCGCAAATAAAATGTTTTCATAATAAACAGAAAATTAAAACAAGTTTTACTTGGCGGATAATAAAGAGAATAGTCATGTAACAATATTCATAGAGAAACTATTTTAAAATCATGAAAGTCATTTGGATCATCATCAAATTACGGAGGAACCATCAAGTTCTATTTCATAATTTTTAAAATAGGAAACAAATGATAAGTTAATCCAAGAAAGAAAAGTTATCGTATGATGGAGGTCTGATTCTTTTAATTGAGATTCAACGGTGGATAGATGTTTGTAGATCATCATATTGATATGATTTTCACGGTATCTGTTTAGGAAGTTTTAAAGAAGAATGTTCTTGGGATCTAATTGAATCGTCGCAAAGATGTATTGATCTAGAAACAAGATTAATGGTCTTCTTCTTCTTCTTCCTCTTTGAAAGCAATTCTGCTTGTTCATTGGTGGATTAATACCTCTATGGAAGGTTGTCACTTCATCTTTTGCGCGGTCGTCCGATACTTCTTTTGCCGATTGGTGACTTATCTCTTGCTATTTTGACGACACGGGTCTTCTACATTCTGCTTATGTGGTTATTCCATTTCTTTTTTATATTTTATGTCCATTCATTTGTACACTGTATGTTACATTTTCTTCTAATGTCGTCACTTCTCTTTCGATCTCTCAGCGTATTTCCTGTAGTTCTTCTCAGTACTCTCATCTTTGCCGTTTCCAGTAGTCTTTGAGTTGTGGCTGTGTCGGGTCTTGTTTCTGATGCATTATGTAATTATTGGTCTTACATTGGCTTTATAAATTCTTGACTTTATGTCAGTGTTAATGTTCTGTTTGACCATATGGTGATATTAAGGCATCCTGCTAGTCTATTTACTTTTTGTACTTGATCTCTCACTTCTTTGTCCAGGTCTCCATAGCCGAACAGTTTAATTCACAGGTATTTTATTTCCATTACTTGTTCAATACTGATGACATCAATTTCTATTTTACATCTGGTTCGATCTTTGCTGACTACTATTGTTTTAGTTTTCTGAGATGAGATTGCTATATTAAATTCTTTTGCTCTTATGTTAAATTTGTGGACCAGTCTTTGCAGACTATCTTCATCTTGGGATGTCAATATTGTGTCAATATTGATTAATTAAATATTGATTGTTACGTCTGCGTAACAGAGTATTTTTATTTCTTTGTTTCCCATTCTGTATCCTCTTTGTTTGTTAATGCTTTTGATGATGTTATCCATGATTAAATTAAAGAGCATGAGGCTCAATGAATCCCCTTGTCTTATTCCGCTGCCTATTTCTATAGGTTCTGTAAGTTGTCCATCTATTCTGACTTCCATTTTTTGTTTTGGTAGATTTATTCGATAGTTTTTATGTTTAGGGAAACTTCTCTATTATACAGAAGATACATCTTTGAGTCTTACGCTGTCAAGTGCTTTCGATAGGTCAATCAGACACAGAAATGCTGGTCTATGATACTCAAGCGATTTCTCAGTAATTTGCTTTATAACGAATATTTCATCTGTACACGATCTATCCCTGCGAAAACCCTCTTGTTCATCTGCTAAACTTATCCTCTGATTTAATACCGGTTATAAAATTTTAGTTGTAAGTTAGAGTTAGGGTAGTATTTAACAAGTTTATACCTCTGTATAGTCTATAGTCTATAGTCTTATCATAATAATCATCAGCCGTTTTAAGTCCTCTGCTGGACATAGGCATCCTGTAAGTAATTCTAATGCACCCTATCTTGAGCACCCTGAATCCAGTTGTGCTGAATGCGCTTGGTGTCATATGACTACCTTGTTGAAGGACGTCCTCGATTACGATAAGCATCGTGTCTAGGTCTCCATTCCAGAATTTTCTGCGTCCACCTTCCATCTTTTAATCTGGCAACATGCCCCGCCCAGTTCCATTTCAATGTTGTAATCCTTTGAACTGCGTCAGTAATACCAGTTTTTCTCCTAAGTATTGTATTTGATACTCTGTCTCTGAGGGATAGCAGATTCAGCATTGACCTCTTCATCGCTCTCTGTGCCACTTGTATTTTATTGATTACTTTTCTGGTAAGGGTCAATGTTTCTGCTCCATACGTTAGAACTGGGAGTACACATTGATCAAAGACCTTCCTTTTCAAGCACATGGGAATATCTGATCTAAAGACTTCTCTCTCAGTTTTCCGTAAGCCGCCCATGCCAGCCCTATTCTCCTGTTTAGCTCCGTTGTTTAATTATCTCTTCCTTATTTAATCTCGTGGCCCAGATATTTATAGCTATACACCTGTTCAATTTGCGTGCCGTTAGTTGATATGTTTTCGGCCAGTACTAGGTTGGTCATATATTGTGTTTTGGAGAAATTAATTTTAAGTCCAACTCGTGTACAAGAGCTCTGAAGGTCTTGGTTTAATTTACTAACCGGGAAATCTTTTTAGTTACTTTTTAAAATCTTATCTCTTTTCATTTCAAATAAAAACCTTTCAAAATGCTAGTCTTTCAACGGTTTAAAAAATATTCAAAAGAGCCCATTATGACATAACGCTCCAAAAAAATTGTCATTTTAGTTAATTTTAATTCTCGTTATCAAATTAACACCTAATAAATCTATTAAAAAAACGAACGATGGACGAAGGCTGCGTTCCCATGCAAATGATCATTTTGATGGGTTGATTAATTGAGACATTTACCTGAAATGATTAGGAAAAACGAGCCTTCAACAATGTTTACACATTTGACATATTCATAATTCACAATTGAAAATTAATTGACTATTAATATAAAACCAGTAAACAAGTTTTGGGTTGATACACTACATTAGAATAGTATTAATGATCATGTGTTTTAGTGTAAAATGTTAATGTTGAAGATATAGTAAACAATAAAATAAAAACTCTAAAAAGATAACTCAGGATACCATAGTAGAACCATAGAAGAACCCTTAAATCAGTATTCCGTGTTTCTTGTTGTTTGTTTGTCAAACTGTGATACCTTGTTATCTATTTATTATCTCTCGTTTATCTACCTGTTTTTGATATGCATTTTTTATTATCTATATCCCTACCCACCCACAATGAAGCTCCCTGACTTGAGCAACGTATTCTTCGTTAAGTATTGTGAACGAAAATCTTTTTATTATCAACTTTTTTCAGCTTTCTCGCAATAAGGGACTTCAAAAGATACTATCACAAAAAAAAACATATGATGGATGGTATCTCGTCCAAATTACTCACAACCAAAACATGTGAGTGACTGACCTAATGGATCAAGGTACAGTCCGTCCCAAACCCTTCTTTCAGTGCGTCATAGTTGATCGAATTCTCTCTAACGCCTTAAGCTAGAAGTGACAGAAAAAAACGTGAGTCTGTGATTATTATACATAAAACTTAAAAAAATATGTATCGTTCACGGGTATTTACATATTAAAGCGAAGTTTACTTACGGATGTATAATTCGTTGGAGTTTAGAATACGCTAAATAGATATCCAATCAATGATGCGCATAAATATAATTTGACAAAATGGTCTCGATCGTGACAGTACCTACTTTTACAATGTCAACTGATAAAATGATAATTGTCATTCCAGGTTAGTATTTTCAGACATTTTACAGTAAACATTTAATTTTGTATTTATTGTCTTAAAAATATTTTAAATATGCCGAGATATACCGAGAAAGAACAAAGACTAATATTAAAATTACTAAATTATTTTCAATTAGAAAAAGAGGCTGGGACAACTTGATTACCAGTTCCTGCCGTTCGTAAAGTAAGTTTTAAATTATTCTAAAAAATATAAATATTATTTAAAATAGTATTTTAAATACTATACATTTTAGCGTATTGCCGAGACGTTAGGAGTTT
Organism: Diabrotica undecimpunctata; assembly: GCF_040954645.1. Taxonomy (NCBI): domain Eukaryota; kingdom Metazoa; phylum Arthropoda; class Insecta; order Coleoptera; family Chrysomelidae; genus Diabrotica; species Diabrotica undecimpunctata. The sequence continues at coordinate 40,858,173 of NC_092803.1, read as the reverse complement.
CGTTACCAACAGTAAGACGATTGGCAAATAAAGGCATTCAAACAGATGCTAGCTATTCTGTGGCAATGAGTACTTCAGGATGTGATCATTAACCAATAAATATGAACATAAATAATAAATAGGACCTTCATTAACCAATAAATATGAACATGTTAATAGAACTCGTGTATATTAGAACTAACTGTTTTCACTATTTAATGATAAATATTCACAAAATTAAACTATTGGCTGCCACAGAAACTTATAGCAAAATTACTTATCCGAATATGACTGATTTCAATCAATGCAATTGCCAGTAAATTTTTTTATCTCGTAGTCAACACTTAAAAGATTCTAGGAGGAAGCATTATTTTAAATAAATAAACATAATTCCATAGTATTTGTACTAAATAATAATAAATCCATAAATAAATCTTAGCTAATTAAGCACTTTCCTTGGAATGTATAGAATAGGATATAATATGACAAACTGCCGTTCCAATATAATGCTCAATAAAAATTTATATACAGGACGAGACCTCTAATATGTAAATTAAAAAAAATTGAATTGTTAAAGTTTTTGTTCCACATTACCATTTCACATTTAGCCGATTACGATCCTGCAACTGTGAGATTTAACTAAAATGTCATGCAATAATTCTCGACATTCTAAAAATCCTATATGACGTCAAAATTAGTGACGCACTGAAAGAAGGGTTTGGGACAGACTATATAGCTACTTACCGTATTGGAATTGGTACTGGCCAATTTTTACCTGGCTTATCGATGTAGCAATTTAAAATGCCTGGTAATTTTACAGTAAAAATAATAAGATATCATCATTGAATTTTAGACGAGAAATGGTACAAGTATATAGAGTATAGAGAAGTAAATAGAAATTTACTTCCAGATATTAGATTCGATTCAATAAATCATTTTGTGATATCGTGCAACAGAAGAAAATGAGCTGGAGAAGGATATTATCTCTTTTAGAAGAACAATGTGTCAGAAATGTAACGTTGGACTTTGCAATTAAATGTTTTCTACTTTACCACACTAGATATACTAGAATAAGTCAACTTTTTTAATGTTAAAATTGTTATATGTAATACAGTTTTGCAATACAAATGTCTCTAAATTCCTATGGATACCATTATATATGGTATCATCAGTACATATCTCAAAAACCAAAAATAAAAAAAATAATTTCTTTTACTATTTCTGCCTTATTTATGATAATTAAATATACAAGAATACAAAAAATATATATTTAAATCTTAAAAAACATATTTTCGGTCTTAATGGGTTAATCTTTGAGTTTAAATCTAGGTCTTGAGTAATAATGCTTCCCATGTATTTAAATCTTTCAACGTTTTTTATTTTTGTGCTCCATTGACTTGTAACGTGGTTTGTTATATTTTATCTTGTTCGACTAAACACTTTATACTGTCAGACAAAATGACCGTATTGTCTGCATATCCAATTGTAGTCAATGACACTCCATTTATCTTAATACCGAAATCTGCTACATCTATGCTTCATTAAATATGTGATTTTTTTGTAAGTACATAAAAAGTACACTTACGTCAAGTGTAGATTAGATCATTTTACTAGCCAGTGTCCAAAGACAAGTCGAAATATTGAGGTTAAGTGTCTCAATTGTTCTAAAAATCATTCTGTCAATTACAAAGACTGTAAAGTTTACAAAAAAACTACAAAAGAAAATATTACCGACCTTTCGAGAAAATCTTTACCTAAGTGAAAAATAGAAAAAACAATAAACACAAAATCAGGGCCAAATTACACCAATATAACTGAGAAAACAAGTAAACCAACAAAACATTCAACAAGCCACCATGCTGCAACCTCAGTTTCAGTCACCTCTACAACTACCTCAACAAAACAATCGCAACTTTAAACAACTAGTTCAAAAACTGATGGAACGTATGAACAAAATGTTTGACATCCTGATGACTCTTATCTCCAAACTAAATGATTAAAAATCTAAAGATTGGAGTCCGGAACGCCAACGTCTTGACAAACCACAGTCAAGAATTAAAAGTATTTATTTCCCAACACAACATTGACGTCATGCTGATCTCTGAGGCTCAAAATACAAATACTGACAAAATAAAATTTATTTTAAGATTCAAAATTATCAACCCTACTCCACTCAGCGGCGGATCCAGGGGGGGGGGTCAAGGGATCATGACCCCTGTAAATCTGTAAAATTACTTAATTCAATATTTAAAAATGAAAAGACGTCTAATTGAGGATTATTTTACGCCAAGATCAGGTAAAAAATACTAGTACTTCTTCAAATATTAATGAGCCTGTACATGACCCTCTGGAGGATACAGTTAAGGTAATTATGTATATCCTTTCTATGTTCTAGGCATTATAGTCATTTTAAAATTGAATTGAATATGTATAAAAACACTCAATAATAATTCATATCTATATCAAATAAATCATAGCTTTTTGTGAGTATATATGTATAAAATGAATATATAATCTGGACTTTTTAAGAGTCTTCAATATCACGATAGAAATGCCAAAACTGATAACACACCATATTATTGGACCATCTACTGTATATTCCACAGTAGAACAAGAGTTTTTACTGTGAATTCAAAAATGGAAAAGAGTCATGCAAAATAATGGAAAACTTCCTGATCCTATTTCAGAAGTATTAGAAAACTGCGATATTCATATGTAGCCAAATATCAGAATATTTCTGCAAATATTAATTACACTGCCAGTCAGTGCAGCAATAGCAGAGCGTAGTTTTTCTACGCTTAAGCGTCTAAAGAATTATTTTAGAAATATAACTTCGGAAGAAAGGTTAACTGGTAACTGGTAACTCATCAATGTGCATCCTGAAATTTCTGTATATGTTGATCTCTTTCGTCAATCATAGAGCGATTTGCTAAATCGAATAGGCGAAAAGAATACGTTTTATAAAATTATATAATATTTGCTTATCTTATTCTTATAGTATTTTTAACACTGAACTTTTATTTACCATTCGATGCCGGCTGTTGCTGACAATTCGTGAGAAAAATTTCAATACCGAGTAAAAAAATATTCCACTCACTTGTAGCCTAATATGTCTAATTATAGAAATAACTGTTTTATAGTTCTTACAGTCTCTTACATTCTTCAGCCAGGAGCATCATCTTCTTCCTGGACCTCTTCCTTCTACTTCCCCTTTCATTATGAGTCGTAGAAAGTTATATTTTTCTCCTCTGTAAATATGTCCTAGATAACTCGTTTTTCTGTTGTTTACAATATTTAGGAGTTTTCTCTCAGTCCTCATTCTTCTCAGCACCTCGTTGTTGGTCACGTGCTCTGTCCACGAAATCTTTAGCATCCTTAGAAAAACACACATTTCAAAGGCTGCTATATGGCTTATACTTGTAATTCCGAGAGTCCATGTTTCCACTCCGTATAGCAATAAGGAACAAATGAATGTTTTTACAAATTACTATCGGATATCCAACGATAAGATAAAGTTTATTAGGAATGTTTCACAACAAGAATACATTCATTAATGTTTACACTTACATTGAGTTATTGCATTCAAATTACTTAACTTTGGTTTATACTTATTTATCCTTGGTTTGTTCTTGATTTTGTAGCCATAGGATAGGTGGGTTTAAATTAATTGTCTTTAAAATACCTAGTTTAAATTGACAGTCCTTGATTTTTCAGTATTTATGTTTTAATAACTTTCCTTTGGTTTAATAGTCTTGTACACTTGATTTTACTGCCATAGAGTATGTGGGTTTAATTTTTTTTTTGTTTAAGTTTAAGACCCCTTAATGTTATACCCTTCTTTGAACCTGTAGGGTATTTGGAACTTATCATTGGTTTAATATATCGCTTAAAATAATTATTGAGAAAATGGTTCCCTTATATGATAAATCATATCAATCGTAAAGGTGCAAAAATCACCCTCAAGACTCATGACCCCCCGATTAAAATTTCTGGGGATCAGCCTCTGAAAGGTGCAAAAGTCTAAATCCTATATCAAAATCACCTTCAAGACCCATGACGCCCCCCCCCCCCCCGACACAAAAATTTCTGGATCCACAACTGACTCCACTGAACATCTACAAGGCCAAGCTCATAGCGTGACGTAATAATAGCATTAGATACCATGAAAGAAATACAACCTACAAGCCACCTTGATATTAATGGAAGACTGGCATGGACAACTGATTTTATCTGCTGTTGATTGCCCACTAAACAATAAAGTAAAATGATTTCACTACATACTTTAAAACAGTTGGACCAAAAGTTATCGCCGCTGGCGATTTTAGTTCTTAGCATTATCGATGTGGATCGAGAATCATAACCATACGTGGCCAAACTCTACTTGACAATACAAAATACCTATCTCAGTGATGGATCTCGTATAAATCCAAATAAATAGGATCACATTGATTTTTGTGTCATAAAAGGCATCGCTACTAATTATTTAAATATACAACAAATTACCTTTTGCTTAGGAAATAACTTAATAACAAACTATCAATTTGACTTTAGATAAAAACATGGTACCAACAAGCAAATAGATAGGGTGGTCAGAAAAGCTAGAGATATCCTTAAAAACAATTCCTACAGTACAGCTGGCTTCCTAGATGTCTCTCAGGCATTTGACAAGGTATGGCATGATAATCTAACTTTCAAAATCAAGTCACAGCTACCTCATCCCATAGCCAAATTGTAAAGTCATATATAACAGATAGATCCTTCTTAATTAATTATGGCAGGTGCCCTCAAGGTAGCGTACTCGCTTCAACCCTATCAACCCCATATTGTACACAGCTGATATTCCTACCACGAATTATACTACGATTGCTACGTATGCAGATAATACCATCATAATGGCCACTCATGTGAATCTAAGATTAGCATCCAGAAATTTGTAAAAGCATTTAATGAGAAAATTAATTAAAACTATGGCGTGTCAAAGTAAGGAATACTAAATCGACTCACATCACGTCACGTATCACAAGAGAGAACTACCCTCTGGTATACATAAACCAAAAATTACTACTTGCTAGGAACAATGATAAATATCTGGGTATCCACATAGGTAATCACCTAAATTGGGTAAAACATATATGGTCCAAACGACTACAACTGGGCATGCTTTAGTTTACTTTAGAAAATGTGCTGCTTTATGAATTGGAAGTTAGGTTTAAGTATCCCAAACAGACGTTAATAATACACAATTTGGTTTTCGCAAAGGCCTAGGAACACGTGAAGCTCTTTTTTCACTTTTTTCACTTAATATACTAATACAAAGATGCCTGGACGTCAATCAAGATATATACGCATGTTTTATTGACTATAATAAAGCATTCGATAAAGTACGACATAAAAATTTAATGAATGTCCTGAAATCAAAGAAGATTGACTACAACGACCTCAGGATCATATCAAATTTATACTATAAACAGCGAGCAAAAGTACGTGTTAACGAACAGCTGTCAGAAGAAATTGAAATTAGATGTGGAGTAAGACAGGGATGCGTATTGTCGCCAATTCTTTTCAATGCCTACTCCGAAGAGGTCCTGAAAAAAGCTCTTGAGGGTGAAACAGCTGGAATAAAGGTAAATAGAGTTCCCATTAACAACATTAGATATGCGGACGACACTGTGATCTTAGCCGAAAACATTGAAGATCTTCAGAGACTGGTGACCAGAATAGCAGAGTATGGAAAAGAGTATGGTCTAACAATGAAGTCAAGAAGACAAAATTTATGAGAATATCGAAAACTCAAAGAAATAACGAGAATCTTCTAATAAACGAAACCAACGTCGAACAAGTGGACAAATATGCATACCTGGGAACAATGATTAACTCCACAAATGATTACAATCAGGAGATAAAAATAAGAATAGAAAAGGCTAGAGCAAATTTCAACAAAATGAGAAGAGTTCTATGTACCAGGGATTTAAAACTGGAACTAAGAGTTAGGTTGGCGAGGTGCTATGTTTTTTCGACTTTATTCTATGGAATGGAATCTTGGACCTTGAATGCGACATCAATGAAAAAACTGGAATCATTTGAGCTGTGGGTGTACAGAAGAATTCTGAAAATATCTTGGACAGAACACGTCACAAACAAAGAGGTTCTGGGAAGGATGAACAAAGAAATGGAAATTTTAAATTCAATAAAAACAAGAAAATTAGAATATCTCGGACATATTACACGTGGAGAGAAATACACCTTGCTCCAACTGATTATGCAGGGAAAGATCCACGGAAAGAGAAGCATAGGGAGGCGTAGAATGTCATGGCTGCGCAACCTGAGAGAGTGGTACGGATGTACATCAAATGAACTTTTCAGAGCAGCCGTCTCAAAAGTCCGAATAGCTATGATGATTGCCGACCTTCGCTGCGGAGATGGCACTTGAAGAACAAGATCCCAAACAAACTTCTGTAAGACAATACTACGACCGGTATGGATGTACGGAATTCATCCTGAGGAACTGCCACTAATACAAATCTGCAAAGAATACAAAAATCCAATCCAAAGTCCTTCGTGATGTCTGCAATGTTCAATGTTATTTGTCAAACTATGTTATTCATCATGACCTGAATGTTAAAACTGTTAAGTGTATAAGCCACTTCAAGAGACTATCATCTCATCAAAATCCACTCGTTAACGACCTCTTGACCTTACTACTGCTTAGAATACTAAAAAGCTTGGATTCTCTTAATATCTCTACCGCTAGGAACTATTTATAGAAGTTATTCATTTGTATGAAAGTCAGAAAGTTGGTAATATTAACTAAATATAGGTAAAACGTGCTCACCAATGGGTGTAGCTCCTACTGTGCCATTTGTTGTCTATCTCTTTTAAACATATTGTTTATTGTTATATTGATGACATATTGTAATAAATAAAGGAAGTAAAAATATGTGGTCAGAGTATAGGTTGAATAGCAGAGGTGATAATACACAACCTCTTTGAACTATTCGCTGTATATCAATATCGTCTGTTGTAGCGTGTCTATTACCTGTTTATCCTGTTTATCAGCTAATGATGTTGAACTCGGATCAAAAACCAAATACATACCCACTCAAAATCACTACGTTCATAACATAGTTAATCAAACTCACATGTGTACGTATATTTAAGAATAGAAGAATACATTGATAACAGGTTGCCAGTCAAAAACTGACCGCAAGTAGTTTTAATTAAATTAACGGTAATTAATTTTTGACCAAAAACTTCATTAATTTATTTTTTAAATAAAATACACTGCTTACAATGTATATGCATGTTTTTATATCAAATTAAAAATAATTTAAATTAAAAGAAAAAATGGGTCGCAAATTGGAATTGTCAGCAGTTAAAAACGCGAGTTATCAAGAAAAGTAAAAGAGAGCTAGAACGCAACGCCACTGATTTGACATGGCCAGTGTCAGTTGTGTGAGTTTTAAAAGCATGCGCCGATATATACTGTTAATAATATACATAATATAAACATATAATTAAAAATAAACTATTTCATTTCATTTCTCTAAAATGTCAACTTTTTTTTAATCAACGTAATAGCAGTATAACGAACTTTAAATCTTGGTCAAAATAACCTAACACTCGCTATTCTTGCCAAACCAGTAATGTTGCGTGCTAGCTCTCTTTTCTTTTATCTTTGATACTTTTTTATTGCCCATTTAATTACCTTTAATTTGATATAAAAAACATACATATACGACATGAGCAGTATATATGCAACGAAATTTTTATTCAAAAATTAATTATCATTAATTTAATTAAAACTATTCGCAGCTACTTTTTGACTGGCAAGCTTTTAGCTGTTATCAATGTATTCTCCTATTTTTAAATGTATGTAAAAATGTAAGTTTGATTAACTACGTTATGAACGTAGTGATTTTGCAGTGGGATCTCGCACTATAAGTATACAGGTTGTTTCAAAAAGGTATGTCATAAATTAAATCACGCATTTCGGGGACAAAAATAAATTGATTGAATCCAACTTACCTTAGTACAAAAGTGTACACAAACAAAAGTTACAGCCCTTTGAAGTTATAAAATAAAAATTGTTTTTTTGCATTATCTCATAAACTAGTTGACATTTTGTAATAAAAAATGGACACGTTACTTTCTTCTTCTGAAAGCATTTTTCATACAAAAGAAACAACAAAATCTAAGCGCACAGAAAAATTTTAAGGGTGGTGTGCAGCCTTAAATCCTTCCAAACTTTTGAGTACGTTCAAATCAAATGAATTTTGTGGCATCATTAGTTTACCACATTATTTATAAAAATTTTTTTCTCCTATCACTTTTTTCAAAAAACAGTTTTTATTGAGTTACGGCCCTTTTCATTTACCTTTAAAAAATTACGTGCAACTAAATAAATGGCTTAAATGAATTAACAAGTACAAAAAATGTCTATAACCTCTATAAATATGATATTACCATAAATATTCAAAATGGCCCCCATTTTCTTCAATACACATTCGGTATCGTTTTAATAAGGAAAACCGAATGCGCTGAAAAATCATATTTTTCTGACTAAATTAATTTGTAGCTTCAATTATTCTAACCGTCAATTGTTATTCGTCCTCTATTGTTACAGAATAGACTTTCTGTTTCATAAACCCCCAAAAACAAAAGTCCATGGGGTTAAGACCGGACTTCTGGGTGGCCAAGAAATAGGTGCGTCATGACCCCTTCCAATACACCGACCAGGATACTGCCTGCAAAGGTGTTCCCGGACTTCATTACTGTAATGCAGTGATTATCACCATTTAAATTGATGGGAAGAAATACTGGGTCTATTAGATTGTTATTCACAATTCCTGCCCAAACATTAACTTTGAAAGTCCATTGGTGATGAGTCATTTTTTTGGCGTGAGGATTTTCGTCGGCCCAAATGTGCTCGTTATGATGGTTTGTTATTCCATTTCTACTGAAGGTAGCCTCGTCGGTAAACAACATATTTCTAATAAAATTAATATTTCGACTGTTTTCCATTAACAACCAATCGCAAAATCCAATCCTTTTAGGATAATCTTCAACCAATAACTCTTGAACCGTTGTTCAGTGATAGGGTTTGTACAGCTGATACTTCAAACGCCTCCAAACCCTTACGTGAGGAACATTTAGTTGAGCAGCTATTACCCTTGTACTTGTTCCAGGAACTTCTTCAATGATTTCTAAAATGTCTTGTCTTATCCAAAGTTAAATGCATATCTGTAATTTCCTGAAATGTGTAGGCCATTGTAATATCAAAATTTTTAATATTAATCTTATTCCCACAATAAATGACTCAAATTATTGACTATTATTGATGGAACTGTTTGTAACTATTGTATCCGTAGAAACTAATTGTAATTTTATGGCCAACTAGGAAAAAACTAGTTTTTCGAAAAAGTGATAAAAATAATGTGATGCCACAATGATGCCACAAAATTCATTTGATTTGAACGCACTTAAAAGTTTGGGGAGATTTAGGTCTGCACACCCCAATTAAAATTTTTCTGTGCGGTTAGATTTTGTTGTTTCTTTTGTACGAAAAATGCTGTCAGAACAAGAAAGTAACGTGTCCATTTTTATTACAAAATGTCAAGTAATTTAGGAGATAATGCAAAAAACAATTTTTATTTTGTAACTTCAAAGGGTTGTAACTTTTTTTGTGTACACTTTTGTACTAAGGTAAGTTGGATTCAATCAATTTATTTTTGTCCCCGGAATGCGTGATTTAATTTATGGCATACCTTTTTGAAACACACTGTATTATGGTCTATCTATACAGCGCTGATTTACACAAATAAATGATCAGTTTTTATTATACTATCCATATCCAAATAGAGAATCAACAAATTATTTAAAAAATATTTAAATGAGATAATTACCTAATTTATTCGATATAATATAGCAAAACCTTGGCCTTCTATTTATACCTATTAAGTGATTGAATTTTTTAGAGCGATATTTTATGGATATCCGATCAATCTAAATAATTTACTAATAAGACCACTGAAGGTGATGTAGTTTATGTCACTCGACCTCTGTACAGTTGTAGGGGAAAACCAAACATATTGAAGTGCATAGTAGAATGCGATTACACGAAAAACCCTCAAGGTATACTTCTTGTCTTACAACATTTTTTCGTATAAGTTGTGATTGAAAAATTCTAAAGACAAAACTATTTTTATAATTATTTATTCATAAAACATTACTATTATAAAAATCTATTATTTATATTTAACTTAAATACACATAAATTAGTGTTAAATAATATACTGGTTATTATACATGGTGGCCGGACAAAACGAAACAGACGAAACGCTGTTTATAATTACTGGAAGACGTGATTGATTATTTTGAATAACGCTGACTTGTTGTGTCTGCGAAATGACGTCATTACTGGTAAATGGGAGATTTCAGGTGCCACAGTGCCCCAAGTTGTTCTCATAAAGTCGTATGTTAAGGACGTACTTGCAGAACTCCATGACAGCGGCTGCGAAGAACATTTTGGGATAAATAGGACTCTGGCCAGAGTCCGTGAGAGGTATTACTGGATCAACTGTCGGCAAGATGTGGAAGAATGGTGCAAACTATGTGACCTGTGTGCATCCAAGAAGGGACCCAAAACGAGACTTAGGGGAAAACTCCAACAATACATCACCGGGACTCAATGGGAACGAGTTGTTGTTGACATTCTGGGGCCATTTCCAGTAACAACATTAGGAAACAAGTATTTGATGATTGCTGCAGACTATTTTTCCCAATGACCAGAAGTAGTTGTACTACCCAACTAAAAAGCAATAACATTTCGTGAGGCCCTGCTTAAGAATGTCGTTCCCCGACATGGGGTTCCACTTCTGCTTCATTCTGATCAATGGTGCAACTTTGAATTAGAAGTTTGGAAAACCATGAGGGCTTTGATTGGAATTAAGACGACTAGAACGACACCGCTTTATCCTTAGTCCGACGGCATATTAGAAATACATAACCGGACCATCAACAACTACCTGTCCTTGTTTGTACATGATTATCAGAGAGTCTGGGACAAATTGGTGCCTCTGCTTTTGCTACACTTTAGCAATGTTATTGAGTGGTCGAAAGATGAAGCTTCCCATCATTCTCCTACATGACAATCTACCAGATGGAGAGGCGGAGCAAGAGACACTCCCTGAGTATGTAAGCGACCTAAAAGATCGACTGGTTAAGGTCCACGCTTTCGCTAGGAATAGTCTACAACTCACCAGTAACCGGATGAAGGTTAGGTTTAATCAGAAATTCAATCCTGTAGCTTTAAGGAAGGTGATGCAGTTTGGTTTCTACCAATCAACCAGAAGGAAAGGTCTAAGTCCCAAGTTGCAGCGGCCCTGGGAGGGACCGTACCTGGTTACTAAGAATATAAACGACCTTGTATGTAGGGTAAAAAGTCGTCCACCTAGAGAGACTGTATACGTATGACAGGCAGAATCCACCGATCTAGGCCATTTAGATACTTTTCGGGACAAACAACCTAAAAGAAGGGGGCGATGTTATGTGACTGTAATTACGGCCCTATAATATCTCGAAAATTCAACCAGCTGTTATATCAATGGTTTATTCGCGATATTTTCCAGGAATTTCGTGTCGACATCATCATCATCATCATCATCATCTTCATTCTCTTGGCCTTTATCCCTAGGCGGGGTTGGCTTCTCTAATTACATTTCTCCATAAGTGTCTATCTTGGGTCATATCAATATTAATACCCTTTACCGACATGTCCTGCCTAATTGTCTCCCAGGTCTTTTTTGGTCTTCCTCTCCTACTACTCGTGTTGAAAGCTCTGACTCTGCATTCATGACTTGACTGGTGATATCTAGAACATCTGTTCGTATATAAAACCAGCTGCAGCGTCACTTTACAGGAGACAGTTTTTTATGTGACTAGCGGAGTGTTTATTTTGTAAAGTGATGAATAATAATTGAGACTTTTGTTATTTATATAGTGAGTTAGTTGGTTTTTTGTATTTGAATGTTTAAATAAAATTAGTTTAACTATATGTACTTCACTTAATTCTTGATCACACAGAAAAACGTAACAATATTTTACCTCGTTGGCTGAAGGTAGATAATTATTTAAAGTTACAGAGAAACAGGTTTCTCTTCGTGTTGTAAATGCAATATGAATAGATTTTCCTTCGTTGACTTTAATTTTCCATTCCAAAAACCAATCTTGTATTCTGTTTAAATACGCTTGAAGGAAATGCGAGGCATTTTGCTCAATAACCATATTGTTACTCTCACTTTCACATCTTATATTTTGCAACATATCACATAAAGAGATAAAAAATCAATGATTTAATTTTAACCAAGGAAAGCAGCTTGAAATTGTTGTGCAATTTATTGCTTTTTTATTACTATCCAACTTGTGCGAGATCATTGATCACGATAATATGTCTATAAAAATTTATTTTCATTTGTCTTTAGGAGCTTTATGTTTGCTTTTTATTAATATTTAAATATAGGTTTCTACACGTGTTTTAAGTTGTAAATTCCTTGCTTAACTATTAAGAAGTTTATTTAAGTTATATAACTTCTATTAATCCAATATTAATCAGTCGTTGGACATCTACATAAAAATCTAGATTTATCATTATGCGAGTTTCATGTATTCCTCATCATTATCATTCTCTTGGCCTTTATCTCTAGGCGGGGTTGGCTTCTTTAATTACATTTCTCCATAAGTGTCTATCTTGTGTCATATCAATATTAATACATTAACGACATGTCCTGCCTAATTGTCTCCCCCCAGGTCTTTTTGGTCTTTCTCTCCTACTACTTCCAGGAACCCGCAGATTAGCAATTCTTCGTACTATGGTATTAACGTCTCTACGTTGAACATGATCAAACCATCTTAATCTATGTTCTCTTATCTTGGCAACAATTAAAGCCACCCCTAGACTTCCTCTAATATACTTATTCCTAGTTTTATCCTTTTTTGTCACTCCAGTCATCAATCTAAGCATTCTCATTTCCGCCACATGCATTCGTTATTTCTCTTTTCTTTTAACTGCCCAACATTCAGTTCGTACATCATAGCTGGTCTTATGGCTGTTTTATAGAATTGTCACATCAGCTTCATTGGAATTTTTCTGTCACACAAAACACCACTTGCTTTCTTCCACTTCATCCATCCAACCCTAATTCTACTGCATGCATCTTCATCTATTCCCCCATTACTCTGTAATACCGATCCCAGGTACTTAAAACTATTATTTTTTACAATCATTTCACCGTTAACATATTTTATATCCTATTTGTACTAACTCCATCTTTAAATGAACATTCCAAATGCTCTGTTTTTTCCCTACAAGTTTTAAATCTTTTTCCTTAAGAGTTTATGTCCACTGTTTTAGTTTTTGTTCTTTCGCTTTCACTATTTTCTACTAACAATACATCATTACCATACATTAAGCACCACGGAATATTACCCTGTAGTTTCGCTGTTATTTGATCCAGAACTAATGAGAATAAAAAAAGACTAAGCACCGAGCCTTGGTGCAATCCTACTTTTACATGAAATTTATCAGTCTCTCCCACACCTGTCCTAACACTAGTTGTTACTCCCTCATACATGTCCCTCACAATCTTTATATATTCGTCTGGCATTTGTCCAACTTCCATAATTCTATTAAAAAAACCTGTTAACCAATTTGTCCCTGTCTCTCCTAATGTTTTCCACACTTAGCCAGGAATATCATCTGGTCCAACTGCTTTTCCTTACTTTATTTTTTTAATTGTTTGAGCCACTTCTTCGTTTGTTATTTCGGTCACCATCGCTGTTACTGTCTCCGATAACTCAACTGGTTGTCTGTTAAATTCTTCATTTATTAATCTGTCAAAGTACTTTTTCCATCTCTTTTTGACATCCGTTCCGTGAATTAGTATTTTACTATTTTCATCTCGGATACATACGAGTTTCATGTATTAAAATTCTTAAATCTGAGATGAGCCACAAATAGAGATTAACTATCCTACTTGATTCTTTAAACTTGATTTTTATTTCTTGTCTTGTTTGTCCATGTCATTATTTATTTTTGAAGTATCGACGAGTTGATCGATGCCTTAATCTCCAACCTAGAGAGTAAAGCGTTTATTTTCAGAGTACATTTCTTAAATGTTTTTTGAAAGACTATAAAGTGTAAGCACATACCAAAAATAGATCACTTGAGAAAGGCATTATGGCCGAAACGCTGTAGTAATAATAATGTAAAATAAATTTTATGGGTGTTGAAAACAAAAGTTTTCAGTGCTTTATTGATAGATAAAATGAATTTCCATCAAGTAACGGTTGAATCCATGACTTCTTTACAATTATTTACATAAAACAAATTAATTCTTAATTTTAACGGATAGACAAAGATTCCTGTCAGGTTATATTTTGGCAGTGACAACGTTGTCTTTTATTGTCATTCAATCATTACGAGGAAGTCGTAATGTCACTTTCTTCTTTAACTGTCATCTCCGTGGCGGATGTTGATAACCATCATTGTTAGTTAGATCTTAGCTGAGGCTGCCTTGAAAACTTCGATATATGAGCATTATACCATTCTCACACGTTGTGCACCCATGAGATTCTACTCCCTTCTACACGTATACTTCCCTAGATTTTTCCTCGCATTACTAATTATTCTTCTTCTTCTTACTCTTTATAACCAATTCTGCTTATTCATTGGTGGATTGATAGCTCTATGGAAGGTTTTTACTCCATCTTTTGAGCGGTCGTCCGATACTTCTACCGATTGGTGGTTTATCTCTTGCTATCTTCACTATTTATATACAAGCTTTCTTCATTATCCTTAAGTGGTTATTCCATTTTTTTTTTCTATTTAATGTACATTCGTTTATATATTGTAAGTAACATTTTCTTCTAATGCCTTTACTCTCCTTTCGATCTCTCAGCGTATTTCCTGTAGTTCTTCTCAGTGCTCTAATCTCTGCCGTTTACGGTAGTCTTTGTGCTATGTTGGGTTTTGTTTCTGATGCATGTTATTATTGGTCTTACACTGGCTTTATAAATTCTTTACTTTAGCTCAGTGTTAATGTGTTGATTTCGCCATATAGTGTTATTAGGGCATCCTAACAGTTTGTTTGCATTTTTTACTTGATTTCTAACTTCTCTGTCCAGGTCTCCATAGCTGGACAATCTAATTTCAAGGTATTTTATTTCCATCACTTGTTCAATACTGATGCCATCAGTTTCTATTTATCATCTGATTGGCTCTTTGCTAATTACTTTTGTTTTAGTTTTCTGAGATGAGATTGTCATACTAAATTCTTTTGCTTTTATGTTAAATCTATGGACTAGTCTCTACCGACTATCTTTATCTTGGGCTATCAAGATTGCGTCAATATTGCGTAACAGAGTATTTTTACTTCTTTGTTTCCCATTCTGTATAATAACTAATTGAACCACGTAATACCTTTCGCCATGCATAACATGTCCCAGGTACTACAGCTTTCTGATTTTGACGGTTTCTATTATTTTCGTACTCTTATGCATTATTCTCATGTCTTCATTGTTTGTTACATGATCAATCCACGATATTTTCAGAACTCTCCTGTATACCCCCAATTCAAATGCTTCCAGTTTACTTACTTGTCGCCGCGTCCACGCCTCCATTTCATATAGTGGTGTTAAAAAAATCTATATACAAAGCACCTTTGATTGAATCCAGACTTTCTTACTGGAAATGCGCCAGTCAAGGGACACTTGCATACAATGGGTCTGTTTCATTAAGACCTGAGGTGCAGCCTCTGTAGCAGGGAACCGTCAAACAATCTTGCATGATTGCAAGACACTAGATTGCAGGCGGCAAACAGTTTTTGGAGACTACCAAGTGATTCCAAAAACATATGGTACTAATGCTCTGGACCTATACAAACTGTTACAAGGCTCCAGAATTCTGGAATGCTAGAATGTAGAATAAACCAATCGGCTGCAGTATAGCTGGCTTATAACGTAGATATCTAAACGTAGCTGGAACGTAGATAATGACTCATCTATCCGCTCGAATGTGTTCTTAAATGTCTATTTTTTATTTTGTTAAATTTGGTTGAATTTTTATTCTATAAATATCTTAAATATTTTTATAACGCTTAATAATGCTTTTGAATAATGTGAATATAAAACAGCTATTATTAGACATCTTTGTCAACCGGCTTCCATCTTGTTAACTTTGATGCTAGTTTTCATTAAATCTGTCACATTTGCATAAAATGTTTGAAATTGATTGCTTTTTACTCTAGTACCTACACAATTAATATTTTATAATTTTTTTTATTCCAGAGAAGCAAAAAATCAAAAAATTTAATTGCGTCATTCTTTTGCATATTTTTAATTGCTATCTAGCTATCAATTTTACTCTTTGTCATTTTTACCGCTTGATTAGCGAGACATTTTTTTAAATAGAAACATATAAAGTTAGAAAACGTGTATATTTACACAAAGATTTTGTGACAAATGAGCTTGATGTACAAATTATGTAAAAAGTATGATACCTGGACTTTGATATCTAAAAAAATGTATAAAAACTTACTCGATGGTGGATTATGAACTTTAAGGCCGGTTTTCACGCTACATCTTATTGTACGTTTTGTTGGATAGGACAAATCCTATACATTAAAATGTGGCATGTGAACACGTCAAAACGTACGTCTTGTCGAATCGAAATGAAATCCAAGGTCAGATTGCAGAAATGATGGGAGAAGCATAGTTTTGCGAGAACTGATAGGATAAAACGTTACGTGAAAATACATGTTCAGACAAGTCATCCGATCATGACTCAGTTGACGACTAGCTCCACTGCAGTTCACTTAATTTTTCCCAAAAAAGAGCTTAATAATGTCAGATTTGCGGCAATGCACCCACGATTTTCTCGGGGAATTTATTGAATTGTATAAAAGTTTTCCTTGTTTAGGCAAGTGAAAAATAAAGACTATATTGACAGTAATAAAAAAAAAACGTCGCGTATAAGTTTTTTTTAGTCTTTAAAGGGAAAATAATAAAAAAATCACTAAACAAACTTCACACAACTCAAGACTCTGAATTAGAAATGAGGTAGAAAACTAAAGGAAAAACGTAGTGTGTAAATTAGTAACATTTTATGGTTGATGTAAACAAATCAACACATTTTTAAGGGATTTATTTACAAAATGTTTAACGACATATGCAAAAGAATAAAAAGTTAGCCATCGCAAATTCTATAAATAAATGAGCTACATTATGACAAACAATTAAACAACTTGTAATCTGAAATATTTAGTCAAAGTTCTTCTAGCAAGTTCATTTTATCTATCCCATATCGCACTTTTAAAAATTTAAATTAAATAATAAAAAAAATATTTCTTCGGCCGTTAAAATTCACCACTAAAACGAAAGGTCGGTAAACGTAAGTATATTAAAGGTGTCATCTGTGCCTTCACCAATGTAACAAATTATAAAGGACCGTCAAAGTTACAATATGCACCAGAAATTATAAATCAGTTTAATTACGGAGATGACAAATAAATTCGATTCAAGAGGGTGCTTAAATTGACGTATTTTCAAGACAAAAATAATACACTACCACTTACGTGGCGTATCTAGTTTCTAACTTAAAAAATTTTTCCTAAATCCAAGGTTCAACTTAAGCCTGATAACTACAATACATATTCCATGTGGAGTATGTTATCCATTGTTTTCTTTTCTTCTCTATCACTCGCGGCATGTTTATCGCGGCATTACGCAATATGGATTTTGTTTTTGTCCATGTCGTTTGAGGACTCTTCTGGATTTATTGATTATTTAAGGTCGCATAGCTTCTGCATTGCGGTTTTTTTGTAAAAATCGTTGTATCTTACATGTTATTTAGTTGAGGTATTTCCTGTTTTGGACTGTTTCTTAGCTTCATGCTGAAATCAGCTGATCCAAATTGATGGTCGCTATTACGATCTTTTCCTAGATAAGTCTTAACATCCTTAACAGCATTAATCCAACTGGTTTTTATCAAGATAAAATCTGATTTCTGTATCTATATCCTGGTGATATCCAAGTATATAGTTATCTTGGGGGATCTTAAAAGCCTGTATTAGTGACAAACAGGTTGTTGTCTATATGTAAGTGTAGCAACCGTTATCCTCTGTCATTTCTTTGGTCAACTCCATATAATCCAACGATCTCTCACAAGTAATGATCTTCTTAGTTTAGAGATTTGTTATCATTACTAGAGAAGTAAACACCATTGCCATTTTTTAACATAACATGTCTGTCATGTTTTGCCATTTTAGTGGGTTTCAGATAGTCCTACAATGGCATAACTTTTTATCTCGTTTTCCACTACGTCCAATTTTCCAGGTTCCAGTAATCCTCTTACCAAGTCAATTATAGATTATCTTCTTCTCCTTGACTGGCTTTACAACTCGGGGTAAGTCTTTGCCGCATCCACTATAGCCCTTCAATATAACTTCATAATAAAACCTTACTAAGTTTAAGTTGCTGCATGTATACCCAAATATATAGACAAATACTTTAGTTACTTGTACAGTGTAACGAGTCCGTCACTTCAATAACTCTTTAATAATTTTAAATAAACTTTTAGTCTAGAATACGCTGGTATCTGATCGGCCTATGGTGGAGCAGTACGGCAAGAGATAAGGGCTTGCGGCTAGGTGATACTCCTCCATAGATCCCTACCGGAAGGGCGTCGAACGCCTAAATACCTATATATAAATAAACTTTTTAAATCCATATCCTCTTAACAATTTTCTTAATTTTAAGTTGCTATTAAACAGCGATACCAAGCGGAGATTTTGACAACCATAGCTTAGTTAACTCAAAACGGGTGCCCATTGCGCACTTCTGCTCTGACGTTTGACGAGTAAAGACTTGGGGTTAAAAGTGGGGGCCAGAGATGCTTAGAAGGTTTTTTTAGAATATTAAAGATTTTTTGGAAGAAGTAGCAGAAAGTTTTGGTTTGGGTTTTTTTTTGAGTGTCCTGTTTGGTTTATAGCCACTGTGAGCCGCCTATTATAGGAGTCGAGCAGAAGTCATGGAAAGAAATAATTTATTTTGTCTTTTTTTGGGATAACTTTTAAAGAAGAAGGTTTAAGTTAGTACCTAGTCGAAGTTACACCTGGTTCCAGGGTTAATTTTTTCTATCGTAGCTGTTCCCCCAGAGGTCCAGATCTGACCTTATTATTCCCGGACAACTAAGAAACCAGCGGGAAGTATCTCCCTGATTCAGAGTTTAGAATATAGTAAACCTGTATTAGGTTTATACATTAGTTCTAATTTTTTTTTATAATATTCTTTTTTTGAACTTTAAATCATACTATTTTTACATAATTATAAAAGAACGTCATTTTTTCTAAAATAATACCAAATCATATTTAGGGACTAAGTAGGTTGAGGTTTTAAATCCGCCCTTTTAACTCAGTTACGGTTTTATGTGTACACATTTAACCAGAGAGTTGTTTATTGATATTTCATTATTATTATACATTTAAACCTTTGGACATCTATCCCGTCAGGATAGTGTCCTTATTACTTGTTAAGACATTTAATTGAAAGCTGAAGAACAGAGTTACATCTCTAGTAGGCAAGTAAATTACCTTTTTAGGTATAGTCATTATATATCATTGATTCGATAGTGGAAAGGAACAGAATGGAGAGAGAGACAGGTGTGAATTTTGTTACAGTGAGAGAAATGATTGAAAATAAATTAGTTTGGACTAACATACACAGCTATATCCGTGCAGTGATCAAGAAAAAGGAAGAGGAAGAAAGACTGCTAAACCAACGCTAAAGGTAAGAGTGAATGGTGCTGAAAGGTGAAGCTAGAAATGTGGGTCACACTGTGTGAGTTGGAATGCGTGAGTCAGACTGTGGGGAAGGAGGAAATGCCCATCTGGAAATAATGCCGAACTAGGAGCGAAGAGTGTCTTCTACGCGCTACCTGGAATGAGACAGGGAACCTCCTTGCTGATGAATAGAGTGTGGATGTGTATGAATGGAGAATGAATGAATAAAGGTAGTGATTCGGATGTGATGCCGGCCTTACAGCGGCCACTCCTCTTCCGGATCGCTGGATGACAGAGGAGGGTCTGGTTTAGCAGGTAGGCGTTCGGCGTAGACTCGGTGACGAGAGGGCATTTTAAAGTACCTCGGGAACTATCGCCGGGAGTACGAAGAACGAATCCTGCACTAAAGTTAGTCAGGCGGCGCCCTGGACTGAGATGTCTTTTGAAGATTCCAGACCCCCCCTCTATAAAGACGAAAAAAAAAGGTATAGTCATTAAATTTTTCTTATATTTATTATTTGTAACTCCAGATCATCCAGGGATCAATTTTGTAGAATCAGGGAATTGTTTAGTATATAAATAATTTAGTAACTAGGTCAACTCTACATACAATGGTGGTGGGTAGCATATAATAAATTATACTGTATATATTTGACTATGTATTAAATTGGTGGTGAAAACTAAATATTTCAATTCATACCTGTTTTCCTTTTTTTTTTATTTCAGCAAAAAGCTTTACAAGATACCTTGGAAGGTATATGTTAATACTTTCCTGGCGCCCGATTACATCTTAGAGCAACTTCCATAGTATACCACCTTCATTTACATTAGTTCTATTTTTTTTCATTACCTTCATTTTCTCATTTTACGGTCTCTGTCAGATCAGATCATCTTGGTGCTACAGCCCTTAGAGGTCCTCGACCTTCTCAAGCTTTCTACGCCATTCTATTCTGTCTCTCGTTTGCATTTTCCAGTTGCCGACTCTGATCTTCTCGGCATCTTGTGTTACCCCGTCCATCCACCTCAGCTTTGGTCTACCCCGTCTTCTCATTCCCACGGGTTGCGCTGTTAGAATCTTTTTTATCATGTTTGACTCAGGGGCCCGGACTACATGTCCTGCCCACTGCAGGCGGTTTCGCTTAATTATAGTGGTAATATCTTTACCACCAAACGTATGCTTGTAGATATTCTGCAGTTCTAAGTTGTATCTACGCCTTCATATTCCGTTCTCACAGACCGCTCCGAATATCTTCCGTAGCACCTTTCTTTCAAAAATGGATAGAGCGGATTCATCTGTTTTCGTTAGCGTCCATGCCTCTGATCCATATGTAAGAACGGGGACTATCAGTGTTCTATACAGCCTTATACGAGTTTTTTGAGACAGACGTTTGTTAGCTAAGTACTTTGATAGACCATGATAACACCTGTTTGCAATTATTATTCGCCTTTTTATTTCCTCAGATGTGTTATTATTGGGGTTAACCGATGTCCCTAGATATATGAACTCTTTGACTGCTTTGAAGTTTTGGTCATTGATGATTAAATTTGTGTCAACATTTCCAGCTCTTGTGTTTGTGTTAGTCGCCATGAATTTGGTTTTATTTTGATTTATCTGTAACCCATTCGTTCTGCTGCTGCTACTAGCTCGGTTAGGGTTTCCGCAATTCTCGCCCTAGTTCTTGTTATGATGTCCACGTCGTCTGCATATGCTAGAATTTGGACTGATCTATTAAATATTGTTCCCCTGCTATCTAAATTAGCGTCTCGTACAACTTTTTATAAGGCGACATTAAAAAGCTGACACGCCAGCGCATCTCCCTGCCTTAACCCCCTATGTATTTGAAATGGGGTTGACGAGTCGTTTTGAATTTTTACTGCTGATAGCATCTTCGCCATCGTCACTTTTATCAAACATATGAGTGTTTTTGGAATTCCTAACTCATTCATAGCGTTGTAAAGACTTGGTCTTAAGACACTGTCATATGCCGCTTTAAAATCGACAAAAATATGATACATATCTATGTTAAACTCTTGCGCTTTTTCGAGGATCTGTCGTAGTATATTACGGTCTCTGTAGGGCATGCAAATTGGCAGAATCCTCTTTTGAGTGTCAAGTAGTCACTCTCCGGTACATTCTGCTAGCCAGCTTTAATTTATTGATTTTGTTACATTACTCCAAATACTTATGTTACATTACACATACACATTTTTATATTATATTGGCGTCCTACACGTCCCAGTTATACACAGTTTTGTTACAACAGGTACTGTAATTTCTTAGTTATTCGTTAAGAAACTCTTCTACTGAATATGGTCTTTCAGATATATAGGCTTTTGTCATTTTACGAAATTTGGGGAAAGAAGTTGCAGACTTAAGTTGTAAAGGGAGATGGTTGTATAATTTTTTTGGCGAATATAATATAGATTTTTTACTAATTCAGTGGACGGGATCGGTAAATACGTATCAAAGGTTGAATTTTTGGTGGAGTAGTCATGATTAGGTCTTAATGGAAAATATGTAGGTGTTTACGAATTAAGCAAACAGTTTCTAAAATATATAAAGAAGAAAGCGTTAAAATCTTGCGATTTTTTTAAGTAGCTTCTAAAATGTGTTATTCTCTTGAGGCCAAAAAAATATCGTATTGCTCTTTTTTGTATTTTAAAAATAACATCAGGTTGTGCAGGTATACTAGACGTAAAAAGGAAGACCATATCGAAGATTAGAGTTGAACAAAGAAAATATGTTATGATACTAAATTGATTTTCTCCGAAACAAATCTTATCGCATAGCAGGCTAAGGCTAGTTTCTTACTTAACAAATCGATATGAAGGGACCATTTAAGGTTGCTGTCTATAAAAATAACAAGAAATTTTACGAAATCAACGATACTGATCTGGCTGTTGTTAAGAAGCAAGTGTTGAAGAGCTCCTTTATAGGATAATGCTGCTGTCTTATTCACGTTAAAAGAGAGTAAATTAGAGTCGGACCAGGTTTTTATTTTTAAGTAGATCAGAAGTTATAGTTGCATGAAGAGTTGCAAAATTAGAGTTCCTCCAGTGGATACTGGTATCATCAGCAAAAAGAAAAATTTTTACATCGATTTTTAAGTTAGTGATGTCATTTATAAAGATAGGGAAAAGTAGAGGACCCAATACTGAACCTTGTGGTACTCCACATACAATGCTTTTGTGATTAGGGTCAGTATCATTTGCTCTAACTAGTTGTTTTCTATTTCCCAAGTAAGATTGGAACCGATTCTAAGAAATACCTCGAATTCTGTAGAAAGTTAGTTTTTTTATTAAAATGTCGTAATTTACACAATTAAAAGGTTTGGCATAGTCACAAAAAATAGTGGCAGTGTAAAGATTATTGTTTAGTGCTTGGTAAATGAGAAAACAGAAAACATAGCATGTTTTCTGTTCATAGCATGTCCTCATGTAGTACAGAAAACATAGCATCACTGTTACATTTATTAGATAAAAAGCCGAGCTGATTTTGTGATAAAATGTTGTTTTCAACGAGAAAGAACATAAGTCGGGATTTTATAAGTCTCTCAATAATTTTGGATAGTACCGGTAGTAAGGCAATAGGTATATAGTTGCAGAAATTCGATTTTTAACTACCCTTATAAATAGGAATAATAATGGCTGTCTTTAGGCACTTTAGAAATATACGTTTTTCAATAGAATCATTAATTAGCGAGACCTGGAATTCCAACACATTTTTTGGTAGATTTAAGAAAATTTTTATGGATAGTTCATCAGTATTACAGGAAGATTTGTTGTTGACACTATTGATTGTTTGGATCAGTTTAGATTTATAGTTATAGTTGTTTAGAAGTGCTCATATATTTTATTATTAGCTACTATTATCATATTCGGACAGATTAAATGCTACCAATCTCAGTAGAAGGCGGCCTTTAAGCCAGGCCAGTAACCTACTTATAGGCTTACAAAAATATACTTAGAGAACTGGTCCTATGTCCCAAGTTAGCCAGCATATATAATAGAAACGTAGAACGTAGAAAAGCTCAAAGGAAAGCGCAGGATATTCTATAGGAGGTAGACAAAGAAAAAAGAGCAGTAGCAAAAATTAGAAAAAATAATAAACCGAAACCATAAAGATCAAAGGGAAAACTGCAAATATGTTTCAGAAAGAATTATAATTATTGTAAGAATGAAAAGCACACTTATAAGCACAAAAATTCGTAATGCCAAAGAAGTCCAATCTCTTTGTAAACACCTTCTTTTAGCGCTTCTTAAGTCACGTGTACCTGACAAAATTGTTTATAGTGTTTCAAGTTCAAGTTCATTAATTTTCGCGATCTTTTTTAACCGGTCGCTTCAACATTCATTACAAAGTATCAAAACAAAGCTCTTGATGACAATTTAATTGGTTATGCGACATTAAAATAAACATTACTTCATAGTTTTTTAAGAATTATCGTTTGCGTTTTTTCTATTGTATAGAAGTTGGTAGTTTGACTGTTTAAGTGATTAATCGTGTTGTGGTATTTCTTATAAAATTATAAATTAATTTATATATAACACCTAAGAATTTATATATTTATTTAATATCTAACACTCAAAAAATAGTGTACAAAATACTTTAAATAACCAACAGAGATATACATACATCGAAAATAATCGACGTAAGATGCCTCAACTTAGCAGATGTAGGTAGCGACCATAGCCTAGTATTTATGTAAAACTAGACTTATCCTGAAATACTTCACGCCCAAGAGAGCGGCGCCAACACAAACAAAAATCAAAGTCGAAGGACTAAATACGGAATCCACGGAATACTTATACAGGAAAAAAATATCAGAGAAAATCGCTGCGAATGAAATATTAGAAAACGATAACATCAAGGAAAGCTGGGAAAAACTCAAAAATAACATAATTAACGCAGCAACAGAATCACTTAGAGAGAGGAAAGTAACGAACACTAACATATCAAAAAAGAAAACACCATGGTTTAGAGAGGAAGTGAAGACAAAATGTAAAGAAAATAAGAAAGCCTTTTTACAATACAGAACACAACAAACACAACAGGCATACAACCACTATAAACGAATCAGAAATGAAACGAATACTTTAGTTAGACAAATAAAAAAGGAACACTGGCAGAGTTTCTCGAAACAGATGGAACACGACTTCTATGAAACACAAAAAGAAATATGGAGAATGATCAGAGGACAAAGAAAAGAGATGAACGAACTAATAAAAACGAAACATATTCAGAAGGAAACATGGGTAGATTACTTTCGATCCCTATTTGCTAAAGGTGACGATAATGAATCACCAACACCAGAGGTGACAACAAATGAAGAAATAAACATTGAGGAGGAAGAGGTAAAGGAAGCATTAAGGAAATTAAAAAATAGAAAATCGCCAGGAGAGGACAAAACACCAAACGAACTCCTAAAGTACGGATTACCAGATCTGACCAAACAACTATTAAGACTAATCCAAAAAATAATAGAACAAAACAGAATTCCTGAAGAATGGAGATCAAGCATCCTAATACCTCTCTTCAAAAAGGGAGACAAGTCGGACCCGGAAAATTACAGAGGAATATATACCACGGATCTGATATCGTAAAACATATTAAGATAGGACGTCTGAGGTGGATAGGGTATCTAATGCGGATGAAACAAAATGACCCAGCTAGAAAAATGCTCCTTGATAGACCCATTCATCAACAAGGTTCCTTGATAACATCGATGAAGACATAAGAAATATGGGAATACGTGCTTGGTGGAGAAAGGCGATGGATAGGGACGACGGGAGAGATATTCTTGAGGAGGCTAGGACCCACGTAGGGTTGTAAAGCCAGAATTATGAAGATGATAATACTAAGGAAGATATTTGGACCAACCCAAAGATGATAATGCATCAATTTTAAAAGACGAGACTATCTTTAACAAACTCAACGAACAGACGAGTAAAGCCCAAAATAATCAAGAGGTCGAATACACTACTACGGAAATTAAAGAGCACACTTGGAGTCAAATTAAAAGTGCCATTTCTAACTCACAAGAGCATATAATACCTACAAATATTAAGAAACAGCATAAGAAATGGACTCAAGATATATTAGGCTTAATGGAACAATTGCGAAAAATTAAAAGCATGCATATAGAAAAGTACAAATAGGCTCTAACACTTATCAGAACAAAAATTAGATACGCCAATGAAGCATGGATAACGAACAGGAGCAAGGAAATATACCAAAAACATGATTGATTTTGATACCAAAAAGTTAAAAAAATCACAAGAAACCGTAAATCCTCAACACACAAAAAGTTAGAAGATAATAGAAGAACTATGCACAAACTATATTTCTGATCTTTTTGACAATAGAGGCCCCTCTTTTCGTAATTAGACAGAAATGGGGCCAAGTATAATCACGTTAGAAATAGAGAAGATTTTGAATGGAATAAAAATAGTACAGCGGATTGACCAGATGACATTTATTCAGAATTCCTGAAAGTCATAAGGAAACCTTAAAAATCTTAGACAAAATATTACTATTTAACACAATTTTGCAACAGTGGATATATACCTAGGAATTGGCTAAAATCTACATTTGTTCATATTCCTTAAAAAACAAGTCCAAATGGTGTGATGAGTATCGACTAATCAGTCTAATAAGTCAAGTACTAAACTTGTTTCTCAACGAACACGTAGATAGAAAATGCGAACAAGATCCGAGGGCGAACTACAAATGGACTTTCGAGAAGAATTGGGAACGACAGACGCTTTGTTTGCGCTTTCAGTCCTGCAGCAAAAGTGCCGAGAATAGCAAAAGGAAGTACCGTAAAACAAGGTTACTTTGTACTGAACAGGGTAGCTTTGCACCGAACGTGGAAAAGTATATTTTCTGTAAACCTCCCCTCAATTTTGTTTACATATTTGTCATACCTCTAGAAGACATAGGCAATACGTCAGTAAGACGCGCGCGACTGTCATCCCGGTCGCCAGTTATTTATCAGCAATGGCTCGAATAATATTCTATCTTCTAAATAATGCAACATCTAACAACCGTTAGATGTTGCATTATTTGCCCCAATGAAAAAGAATCTGAATCCAATCTGAATATAAGGAAACTCATGTAGAGAGTAGAACAAATGTACTTGACAAACAGCATTTTCCAACGCTTTTACGGTCATTAATCGAAATAATACAGAAGAATAGCGATGAGATATTAAAGTTGGAATTTAGGAAATGTGATATCATTCCTTGCGATGTAACACCGCTCTCGGAGAGGTTAAAAACAACTAAGCAATCTAATGTGATAACTGATATTGATACAACAAATAATAAATCAAGTTCTTCAGATATCAAAAACAGTTTCATTCGGTATTTAGAAGATAAAAGACAGGAAGCCACACAGTTTAAGACGCGTGAGAAGAAGAATAACTGTTCCTGTCCATTCTAAAATAAGTTTAGCTTTGAAGCATTTACTTCCACACCTTATCAAGCTGTTGAGCCAGAACTCGTAGATGGTTAAGAGAAGGACATGCTTTTGGAAGTACACTTTTCATTAGGCAGGGATTCATCAGATGATAAAAATAAATAAATCAGCTGCAAGAGATGGAAGAAGAAATCTTATTTAACGAAAAACTAGCCTCAGTTTCTCTTGAAACAAATATTGCTCATAAAGTTAAAAACTCTGAATTAGATGATGTTAAAAAAATATTGTGAGTACGTTTTATTTTTCTATGAAGATCATGTTTACCCTGGAGTGATAATAGCAATAGAAAATGAAGCGATGAGCAATGCGATGAAAAAATCGTTAAAGTTTTGGGAATGACCAGAAAGACGCAACGAAATATAGTATTCGTGGTACTAAGTAATTGGCGACATAAACCGTCCCAAGATAATTTCCAGACGAGGATTGTACATTGTTCCAGAATGCGACAAAGTTTGGTGGAATTAGTTTCAAACTTTGTATTGTCGTTATAATAAAGTATGTTCGTTAAAAATGTAGCAATGTTTTTTACTTTTATGCTTATTTAATAAATGTAGGTAGCTACTAAAACTACCACCACTATTTCATGAAGATACTATCGGACTGTCATATTGCTTCTGATGAAAATTAGTGGTGGTCTGCTGCCATAAGCAATAGCAATCCATACCATAACTCCCACAGTGTGATGAATTTGCTACCCGATTCCATTTCCGGCCCCATAGAATTCTGTCTCGACACCAGAGCAAACATTTCGCCGATGTTTAGCTGTGCGAGATAGCACCCAATGTGGGCGACAAGAAAAAAAGCCAAACTGTCGTATTCGGTCGCATATACCATATGCATACCAACCATTCTTCTATGCTCTTCAGACCACTTATTAGCGATGGCTGGAAGACTACTGAAACTGACTCTTCGTGTCAGAACTCTTAATCGGTGATCTTGTCGCTCTGTGGCCCCTCTGTGACGTCCACAACCCCTCGCTCGGTGACTTTGGCGTTTCTGAGCCCACGCTTATTCACTTTGCAGTATACTGCGTAAGGATCTGTTGGTCTTCCTAGAAACTTCTCTTATCGAGAGAGTGGCTTCAGGAAATCCAACAATTCGACCAAAAAGACTTAGCTGAAACACTCGGCGAGTTTTACGCACTCTATGAATTTTGAGCAATAAAAAAGGCTTCTCAATCAGCTACACGAAATTTAAAATTTATCTGACACTGTAAATTAATCACGAAAACTGAATGATTCTTTATCAAGAACATCAGAACAACTCAAACAGTTCACGCAGCCACCACAAAAACTTAACAGATAAATGTGAAAATGTTATCACTTGTTATTTATTGCAAGATAAGTCGATATGTAGAAAATTAATTAATTATAATAAACATACCTAGGTATTTATCTTTTTTTTGTTACTCAGTATATTTCATACTGTTGTGTCTTAAAAGTTGCCAGTTTAAACATATTTGAAGCAGTTGAAGCCCTGGTTATATAGAAGAATATTACTAATATCTCGGACTTCCTACACCACCAACCTGGAAGTTCTCCACCGAATGAATAGAGAACATGAGCTCATTGAAATTATAAAACAGCGGAAAACTCCATATTTTGGACATGTAATGAGAAACAACAGATACGACTTTGTACATCTCGTAATCGAGCGTAAGGTGTCGGCCACAAAGGCGCACCGCACATCGCATAGTACAACGCACAGCACAATACCCCGCACCTAGCTCAGCCTTTGCTTTGCACATTAAGTGGCGGCCACAACGGCGCACAGCACATCGCACCGCACCTATCCTTGACCATAGCCTCGCTGAAGCAAAGTAAATACAAGCATTACCGTAAATGCGCGTGGCCACAACGACGCACCGCTCCTTCCTTCGCACATGGCTGGGTACCATCGACTCGCCTACGTAAATTGAGCTTAGTATTTTCTGATCTTCGCACTTCGCACAGTGATTATTCTAGGGATATGTAAAAACAAATTAATTATTAGTTGTGTACGTAAAAGAAATAAAATTAGACTCCCAATCAATTTAATTTTACTACCAAACGACCGGTTTCGCTTTCTTCACTTTGCAAAGCATCTTCAGGTGAAACGGTACAAAGTAAATTAAACGCTGAAATTGTAAAAAGCCCATATTAGGGTGCTGTATAAAGATAAAGATCAAGACAGCACCCTAATATGGGCTTTTTATAATTTCAGCGTTTAATTTAATTTGTACCATTTGACCTGAAGATGCTTTGCAAAGTGTAGAAAGCGAAACCGGTTGTTTGGTAGTAAAATTAAATTGATTGTGAGTAAGTCTAATTTTATTTCTTTTACCTATTTGAAATGCAGCCATTTGGACATATTTGGTCATATTTGGACCAACCCAATGCCAAATAATCGAGCTGTAAAAGTAGTCCAGAGATGGAAGCCCCAAGGAAACAGAACAAGAGGAAGGCCCCGTAAAAGATGGATAGACGACGTAGAGAGGGATCTTAACACCATGAACATCAGGCAGTGGCGAAGGAAAGTATCCGACAGGGCAGAATGGAAGAACATTGTTAAGCAGGCCAAGACTCACAAAGGGTTGTAGCACCATTAGAAGAAGAAGAAGACCTATTTGAAATGGACTCACACAAGCAACACATTTATATTAGTTGTGTGTTTATTCGTGAACCAATTTGGAACAAAAAAGCAAAAGCCACCACAATAGTTTGGTTTTATCAAAACTGTGGAAAGAAGTGGCAGAGGAATGTGAAACAACAGGTAAATAAAACAATAAAAATGTATAATAAATTATATTGTAATGACTACAGAAATAGGTTTTAAAGTTTTCTCGTATCCATTTTGCTTCATTATTGAGCCTTCCAGGGGGACCTTGTATTTTTTCATTATCATTACCAAATAAATGTGCGGTGCACGGTGCGTCAATACGGCCACTAATGTGCAAAGCAAAGGCTAAGCTAGCTGCGGGGTATGGTGCTGTGCGTTGTACTATGCGATATGCGGTGCGCCGTTGTGTCCGACACCTTAGTGACCGTATTGACGCACCATGCACCGCACATTTATTCTGTTTTCTTTAATCATGTCGTCGTCATTCTTTTCATCGGAAGAAGAAAGCATTGTTTTACATTCAAATTTTAAGACATGGTGTTTGTGCAAAGAACAAATAAAAATGGCAGTGCGTCCTCTAAATAAGAAGCGAATTTACTATGGCAAATTTCACCACCTCTATAAAGACCTTAAAAAAGATTCTCGAAGCTTTTTTAATAAATAGGAAAAAGTTCAAATACGTTTGATTATATTTTAAACAAATTTGAAAGAAAAATAAATATCAGTTGGAAAATGGCCATGTTCAACCCATACTAGCTGAAGAAAGACTTATGTTAACATTACGGTAAGTTAAAAAAATTTTAAATAACCATTTTATTGAAAAAAATGTAATACAAATTAGTGTAAAATGTGCATGTCATCAAAAATATTTGGCATACTTTGGGCGCTGACAATGCAGGTTTTCTGACGGAGCAAATTTCACTCACGCATAAACATATAACTAATAAATTTGTCTTTATTCATCCCTAGAACAATCACTGTGCGAAGTGCGAAGATCAGAAAATACTAAGCTCAATTTACGTAGGCGAGGCATTGGTAAGGAGCGGTGCGTCGTTGTGGCCACATGCATTTACGGCAATGCTTGTATCACTGTTTAACCACAAATGCTTGTATTTACTTTGCTTCAGTGAGTCTTTGGTCAAGGGTAGGTGCGGTACGATGTACTGTGCGCCGTTGTGGCCGCCACTTAAGATTGAGGGCAAACGTGGTATAGGATGAAGTGCTCCTGGCTTAAAAGTATACGAGATTGGACAGGTAAAACAGAAGAATTTGCCAAAATTGTTGCCGATATGGCATAGGAGAAGAAACTCGAAGATGAAGTGAAATTGTGAAATTTACATTTAACACAATCCTACAAACTTTCTTAAACGTACAATTGTCTTATTTTTTAAAAACGATATTTTGGTACTTCCGTTATGTATTCTTCATGGCTTGAATGTCTTTTAAAAACACTAAAAATGATGGAACTACTGACATTTTGAGCAAGAATTAGATAAGACTACATAAGACCTAATGTCCATTTGTATAAAAAATGTATCGTAATCCTACTATATTTTTACCCGAAAGATTGGTGCAGATTGTTTGTTTCTAGCTTTGCAGACAGATTATCAATTAATCAATTATGTTATTTTCATAATACAGGGTGTTTCAAGATGTTTAACAGCCTATAATTCAGATAGTAATAAATATTTTTATTTGGAAGTTGGGAAATGTCCATTGGACCTACAATACTATCAATTGATGTATACATGAGATCTGTGACTTCATCACGGCCGCTGTGACGTCATTACGATGGAAAAAATTAAACGGAAATTTAATCCAGGGGACGAAGGTATCAATGTTAATAAATACGCTAAATTTTTAATTTATTGTTTATTTTCAACCATAATCAATAAAATTCAAACAGTGAAAGAATTTTAGGAGGTGTTCAAAATTATCTCCTTCTGCTTAAACACAAACGTCAAACCGTTTAAGCAGTTCACGTGTACATACCGAATGTACCATCTCTGGTGTAATCAGGGAACAGACTTTTTAGTTTTAAAATCGTCTAAATATGTAGGTTCTTCATTATAAACGATTCCTTTAAATAGCCTCATACAAAAAATCTAAAGGTGATAGCGCATGCAATCTTGGAGGCCACCGGACGAGTCCGTTAGTTTTAATGGATCTGTTCGGAAATGTAACATCAAGGTAATTGATTACAATACCACTGCTATGTGGGGTGCGCCATCTTGTTGTCATACCATAACTCCTTTTGCGTGTAAAGAAATATTCTCTAATGGAAAAGGTAGCTCATTTTTCCAAAAATGCAAATATATCTGACCTTTTAACTATTCTTAAAAAAAATATGAATCTAATAAATGCCCATTAAATAACCCACATCAAACATAAATTTCTCATCTAGTTTGCAAGCTAGTTTAGCTTAATCAGTACGGATTTTCCACTGACCAATAATGCGAGTTATGGCGATTTTCAACTCCATTATTATGGAAACAAGCTTCGTCACTCCACAAAATTATGGTTAAAAAGTCATAAGTATTTTGCATTATCACTTGCATTATGGATAGATAGATAGATATATAGTTTATTTGACTCTAAGTTACAGCAAGATTTACAGCAAGTCAAAACTAAAAATTATAAATATTACAAAAAATGGAACCAATACATTAAAAATATTTAAAACATTAAATAAAATACATAAAAACATACAGTATAAACATTTAATTAAAATAATATTAAACTTGGTTATGTTGCAGCTTGGGCATTCACAGATACACTCTCGTAATATTCACCTAATGTATAAGAACACATGGTCACTAGGTACTCATTGACTTGGTTTTTAAAAGTTGTAGTTGAATTAATATTTTTAAATTTTGGAGGAAGTTGATTATACAGTAGTAAACCACAGACAGTAGATGACTTCCTACTTATTTCTAAATGTCGTTAAGGTACTACAAACTGTCTCTTATTTCTTGTGTTGTGTGAGTGAATATCACTGTTACATAAAAAAGTTAATGTTAATTTAGTTATAAATTATTTAAAGGTAGTTATGAATTAATATCAATAATTCCAAAATGTAAAATTCCACACACTGTTATGAAATATTATATATTTAAATCTCTAAATAGGTTTTTACAAGACCAACCATACGGAACACCTGCAATACATCTGATAATACGCTTTTGGGTCTAGAAAACGTCCTTTATACTAGCACCACCGCAGACAGTTATATCAGTGGATTGCAATTCATGAATCAATCACAGTTTAAATGGGTGGTAATGGTAGTTATTTTTTAAACTCCTATGAACTCTAGTTGAAGATACTCCAGTTTCTTTAGCAATGGACTCTCAACCATAGCAAAAGTTACATAAGACGGTGTTCTTCTTTCGGTAAAGCGTTGCTTTTATAAGACTTAAGTATTTCGATTTTTTTCCTACATTCACTACAATTGACTAGTCGACTAGTGTATTCTTAAATAGTTGACATTTTGAAAATTCCTCATATTTATTTACTATTCTAAAGTTTTGGCAACACTGTGGTGTTCTGATGTCGTAAATCTTGAGTGACGTTAACTATTCCTGTGGTGTTCTTCATAAGCTTACCATTGGTTTCGTTAATAAACTACTTTATATACGTGTTATTAATATTAGTAACATAAAAAAAAACATATCAAAGTATCTAACAGATCACAAATAAAAACATGCCACAAAAAACTTTATCGACGTTAGCAGATATTTCCATGTCCGATATTATTAAGGGACATAAAACTTAATTATTTTGAAAGGAAAACATAATTTTTTTGCGCATTCACTATAAAACGTGTTATGATATCTTTAAGTCGAATTTTGCCCAAACGTAGTCGATTTTTTGCTCTTGGTGTAGTAACGATTACTGATTCGATTAATGATATGTTTTTGTGTTTTTAAAACAATCTACTCTTAAATTACCCGAATTAGTAAATCGAATTTGCAGTTTACTTGGTATAATGGTTTTGCCAACAATTTAGTTTGTGACATAATATTTTATATTATATGTATGTTACTGTTTTGGACTAAAAGTTCATAAATATACAGCCATCGAAAAACATTGTTATTAGAGGAGGTCTTGGATAAAACCTTCTTTCTTTTGGGTAGTTTGGTAAGTCACTCCCACAAGTAATTCAAAATGAGGATTACATAACCTACTTAGGTTTCTTTAAAACACAATTTTAAGGACAATAAAATAGGTAATCTAAAACACCTTTAGGCTCTTTTGGTTACTTTTATAACGTATAGGAGACTTATTTATTCGTAGGTCGTTCCAAGTCAAACCTCATTTGACTGCATATGGATTATTTTAATTATTTTCAAAAGTTCTAAAGCATTATCCTTTAAATAAAATGAACTAAATAAAATAAGAAATAGGAAAAAGAGCCAGTAAAGAAAAAGGATTGGATGACCGAAAACATACTAGACCTTCATCATCATTTTCTATCACTTCGAAATACACTTAAAATTCATTTTCTTTGTTCAAGAAGCAACTTTCATTTCCACATCATCATGTTTGTATATTGTCAATTTTGGTCTAAATGATTGTCTTTCTTTTATTCTTGTATAGAATTTTCTGCTTTCGAGTCTGTTGTTATGCTCTAGGATTTCTTGTACTTGTTTTATTTTACTGAAAACCTCTCTTTGTTTCTTCTGCCTATTCTAGTCGCTTGTATTTTCTTCTTATTATAAATTTCCCTGCTATTTTTGGTGTTTCTTTGAAGTTGATTAAGTCTAGTTTGCCTGTTTCCTCTACTGGAGTTCTGCATTCAACATATTACCATTTCGCATTTCTTTGTATCTTGACTTTTCCGACAGTTTCCTCTATAGATTCCGTTCTAGTTCCGTTAAGTTTTATTTGAAGAGCATTTTTGTATTCTTGTTTCTATGTTAGGTTTTTAAATCTTTCAAACTCCATTTTTTATTTCTACTATTTGTCCCTTTTGCCACTGTCGCGATTTTCTACCACAATTTTGCCCCCACAAGAAGTGATCTGAGTAAGAGTTCGTCTCGCGAATCGTTCTGACCTTAGATACCTATGTATGTTGCCCATCTTTTTGAAATGAGAATGTCGTCAATTTGATGGGCTTCGTTGGTTTTAGTATTTTCCACTATCCTTAATGGATATCTTTTCTCTGGAAGTTAGTACTGCCATCTATAATTATTTGCTGCTGAGAATTGTGCAACCCTAAGTCCATTTTGACTGGTTTCTGTATGTTTCCCAAATATATTTAAATAATTAGTATATAATATAAAATACAATTTATGCCTTCATACAATTAGTTTGAAACAATTAATAAGGAGAAAAATTTGAATTTACAGATGTATTATATATTCTTCGCCTATATAACAAAAATAGAAGTAAATAAAACGGTATTAATAACTTAATTATAGTTAACGTAATTTTTATTACAAAATATGGATTTGCTTTGCGATGGAATTGATTCGGTGTGTTTCGCTTTACAGCCTTAGGCAGATCCGTTAATTTGTGGCTTATAAAATAGTGTCTTCATACACAAATATCGGTTTTTCTTATTGCTTTTGGAAGGTCACACCTCTTCAAAAATTACTACCACCTGCCAAGTGCTTCTGTTTTTTTTAACACAAACAAAATTATCATCTTTTTTGCAAGTTTTATGACTGTGATAAAACTCGCGGGCTGTACATCTATAATTAACAAAAATTAATTTTTAATCTGTATTCGGGTGGAAATTTATTCATGTATTATTTAAATAGTCATAATATTTTTTAAATATAATTATAGGCCACTAAGAGTTTTTTCGTTCAGGAAATTTACGATGAAAATAAATAAAATGAGTAACTGCGCATTTTAAAACGAACAATATTATAAATTATTAATAAAATCTATAGATGATGATTGGCGTTGTATTGTTTACTGCTGAAACTAATATCTGTTACGATGTTTAATCATTAAATGCGCCATAGGAAAATCAATGGGAAATTCTGAACTGTTGAATTTCTGCTTCCTGAATTATTTTACATCAATAGTCATGAAGTGCGAGTTCCAGATGAGTGACACTCAATTCGGATTTCGAAACGGATTGGAAACACGAGAGGCTCTTTTTGCTTTAAATGTGTTAACGCAACGATGCAGAGACATGAATGTGGATGTATATGCATGTTTTATTGACTATCGAAAAGCATTTGACTGCGTTAACCATCAAAAGATGATCGAAATTCTGAGAACAACTGGAGTTGACGAACAAGACTTGCGAATTATCTCAGAACTATACTGGCACCAAACGGCAACGATTGAAATAGAGCACACAACATCCGAAGACATACAAATCCGACGAGGAGTGAGACAAGGTTGCGTCTTATCACCGCTACTCTTTAATTTGTATTCGGAGTCTATATTCAGAGAAGCATTAGACGAGGTCCAAGGCGGAATTAAGATTAACGGAATCAGCATAGACAACATCAGATATGCTGATGATACTGTCTTAATAGCAAGCAACGCACAAGAACTACAAAATATAATAAATGCGGTAGTTCACTACAGCGAAATGTTCGGTTTACATCTAAACGTTTCCAAAACTAAAACTTTAGTATTTTCAAAGACACCAATAAACGTACAGGTGTATGCCAAGGGTCAAATAATAGAACAGGTAAATTCCATAAAATATTTGGGAACAAATATCAATAGTCAGTGTAATCCAAAAAAAGAAATCCTATCAAAAATCGAACAAGCAAGGAAAACATTCAAGAGCATTAAAACATATTTTACAAGATCAGACCTTAGTCTACAGCTTAGAATCCGAATGATCAGATGTTACGTTTTTTCTGTCTTACTGTATGGCTGTGAAAGTTGGACAATGGACTCTGAAGTAGAAAAAAGAATAGATGCCTTTGAGATGTATATATACAGACGAATGTTGAGGATTCCATGGGTACAAAGAGTTACTAATGTTGAGGTACTTCGTCGCATGTGTAAACAAAAAGAATTACTAAGAATAATCAAGGAGAGGAAAATGCAATACTTGGGTCATGTGCTGAGAGGCGAAAGATATGAATTACTTCAAGTTATACTGGAAGGAAAAGTACAGGGCAAAAGATCAGTAGGAAGACGCCAGAACTCGTGGCTGAAAGACCTGAGGAGATGGTTCGACCGCTCATCCGCAGAGATCTTTCGCGCAGCAGTTTCCAAAACTACAATTGCCATTTGGATCGCCAACCTTCGAAAGGAGACGACGCAATGAGAAGAAGAAGAATAGTCATGAGGTACTAATTGTAGAGGACTCAAATTTGCATTGAAAACAAATGTTAAAATTGTTCTACGAATTAAGCACATTCCAAATGTTTGCAGGATTAATAGGTTAAGTTCCATCATATTGCAAATTTTAATGTCTTCATTGGCCGATCACTTTTTTTAAAGTATTTCTATTACTTTCTTTACCTTTCAAGTCAAAATATAATACTTTAAAATGCGAATTGGTTAAAATTTTATTTTTTAAAATGTGAGTCCACGTTGGAGTTTCCTGGCCACCAGCAAGATTTTTATCACAAAATGCCTATGAGAGTCCAACGTGGCATCACGCCTTGACTTGTCTATTCCTGTTGATAACGTGCCGGCAAATCTAATAACAAGCGAAAAATATTGAGAAGAAATTCTGTCAGATGAACAATCGGATGAGTTTGGCGACACGTATCTTTCGGACCAGTACCAACCAACTGATTCTAGTGACAATGAAAATGAATCGAGTACCCCAGAACAGAATAAAAAAAGAAAACGTGATATACGAATTTCGGAGAACATGTTCATGCTGCTATAGAATCTGTCATTGCCCAACATTCTGAAGTCTTCGAACCAGAAATTTTAGAAGAACCAATAGTATTCAATGCAATGAATGAAGCTATTGTCTGGGAGCCAGTCAACAGCAAAAATTTACAGAAATTTACATGTAAGGACTATAATTCTGCAGGTTTTCATACATAATTATACGAAAACAAATCGCTCTTTCCATTCTACGAATATTCTGTTGGCGATGGTCTTTTATCTTCTTCTTCTTACGATGCCTATCCGTTCCGGATGTTGGCGATCAACATGGCTATCCTAACTTTGCTTGCTGCTATTCTGAATAGTCCGGTTGACGATGTATTAAACCACTTTCTCAGGTTTTGAAGCCAAGATATTCTTCTTCTCCCTGGTCCTCTCTTTCCAAATACCTTGCTCTGAAGAATGAGTTGCAACAAGCCGTATCTCTGTTCATTCCTCATAACATGGCCAAGATATTCTATTTTGCGCTCTTTGATGGTGTTAATAATCTCGCATTCCTTGCCTATTCTACGTAGGACCTCAACATTAGTCACACGATCCAACCATGAAATTCTTAAAATACGTCTGTAACACCACATCTCGAATGCCTCGAGTTTTCTTAAATAAGCTTCGGAAAGTGTTTAAGCCTCTGCTCCGTATAATAACGTAGAAAATACATAGCATCTAATGAGAGAGATTTTGGTAGCAAGTGGTAAATCGTGACTTCTGAAAAGAGACTTCATCATTATGAACGCCGATCTCGCTTTTCCTATGCGTTGTTTTATTTTACTGGAGTGATCCATTAGCTATTAATGTTGGCACCAAGGTATGTGTAGCTGTCCACTCTGTGGATATCTAATTATAAATAAATATCTAATTTATTTTTTTCAACTGATTTTGATTTATTTCTAAATTTTTAGGTGGAAGAAACAAATCGTTAAGCCCTGCAGTGTCAGGAAAGAAATCAGAATAAAAGCGTACGTATTACCGCGTGGCACAACACTGATGTCGCCGAAATAAAACGATTCCTTGATATAGTTATATGGATGGGATTATGTCATTTTCTGTCTTTTCATTCGTATTGGTCAAACAATGATCTTTATGTGAATAATATCAAAAAAGTAATGTCAAGGAATCGCTTCCAGTTATTGTGGAAAACGCTGCATTTCAACCATAATTCAGTAACAAAAGATGACCGTTAGCAGAAGATAGTTCCCTTGGTTAGCAGACTGAAGAATAAATTCAAGGCTGCCATCGTTCCACAGAAAAACGTGTGCATTGACGAAACTTAAGTGCCTTTTCAAGGGCGACTAAAATTCAAACAGTATATTGCCAACAAGAGGCACAAATTTGGGATGAAATTATTTAAACTTTGTCTGAAAGGTGGTTATACCTACGATTTAACGTATATGGTGGAAAATAACATGCTGAAGGTAACACCGTATCAATAAATGTAGTGATGAAACTTATGGATGGACTGCTTGACAAAGGACGAACACTTACGATTGATAACTACTACAGTTCTGTCACACTTGCACATGAACTCCCATTTTCTTATTGTACATGTCGAGAAGTTGAAGATATCGCACATTCATTTTAGAGCCATACTTCATTTTTCGTTTCACTTCTACTTACTTATCTCCAAAGTAATTGCTTACTGCTAACTGCTTTAGTATCTTTCCATCTGCAAATCATGGCGCCGTGGTTATTTACTCTGAGTTCTAAGTCACTACTATTCAACTTCCCAACAAATTTAGGTACATTTACTCTCGGTGGAATTATTGTTTCTAGCGCTGGATAAGATAGAGTATCAAGTAGTCTAATAGATGAGAAAAATCTGTCAAACACTATAATACATCAGTTTCTCTTATACTACTAACTAATTTGGCCACTACTCTTTCTCCCAATAGTAAACTAGTATCATTTCCTGTTTCATTTTCCTCGTATATATTAAAGTCGTATACGTATCCTGTTGCAGAATCGCTTTGTACCCATATCTTTATTCTTCGTTTTATGGATTTTAACGGTGGAAACTGTTTTAGGGAAGACCTTCCTTTAACTTTCGCCATTGACTCATCAATGCTTTGAAAAGCCGCCTCTGTTCGATATTTTGGAAATGTTAGTTTTAGACAATTAGCGACATTCTCGATGTAATATGATTTTCTTGCATTGTCAGGCTTTACAATATCAGCGAAATATATTTTGGCAATGATCAGTTCACAGCGGTCTTAATAAATCGCCCTTTTGATTGCTAAATTTTTTAAAGAATCATGTGACCAATAATCATTGAAATATGGAACTAGATTGTATGACATGATTAGTGTGACACCTAATACTTATATAATATTCAATATAGGCTGCAGCACTCTCATTATTATTTGTCTGTATGCCAGTATCTATTATTTTATAAAATGTGAGATCAGGCTGGTCTCTCCAATTTTCACCAAAATGTTTTCTAAGGAGAGTGTCTATGGACGATTTATTTCCTTTCAATGAACATCCAATCTGTTGTAACTTATAATTTCAATAAAGAAACCTTTTTCCCGGTTCGTATTATAGACTTGCTGAACCCTATGTCATAACGATAAAATATTTCCCTCCTTACCGTGGCCATATGATCTTTGTTATTAGAAAATATCCTTTCGATACATTACATTTAAAATGCCACTGGGAAGGTTTTTTAACAGCAACGTCACTCGTCTTTCTCCAGCCTGATATCTGCCGGTCTTTACCAAGTCTCAGCACCTTTGAGTGTTTTTCAATTATGTCTTTATATTTATTTCTGTTTATTACAACGTTCTTCTTTTAATCTCCCCTTTTATCATCCGAAAATTCTATCTGGTGGCAAAAAGAAATGATCAACAACAGGAAACGTAAACTCCACTTCCTTGATGTGACCATATGTTTCATATACAAACCAGAAGATTATCATAGACATGATCGTGCTATTTTTGTTCTGTCCATCACATCCATCTGCAAAGAGGTGAACTTTTTAAAGTTGAATTTTATGAGAGTGTCACGTACAGCAGAGGCAGCATCAGTTGAATATTTTGGATGTTCATACTCCAGCCACACATATGACGTCACATTTGCAGAAGAAAGATGGAATTTCGAATTTCCAGCCACGATGGTGAAATTATAAAAAATATTTGCTGCAAGAAATAAGCCGCCTGGTCGGGAAGCTTTGGTAAGGAAAGATTTTTTTGACAATCAAAAGAAAATATTTGTATATTATGATTTGATTCGTTTTTTAACAAAGAATAAAAGTCTTTAGCTCTTAACTCTCTGCTCTGTTATAACCTTTAACTTTTCTTCTTCTCATTTGTTTTTGTCAAAAGTTCCTTTGTTTTGAGATACGTAGAACAAGCATCTATTAAGGGAGTGCCGAATGATATGTTGTAGTGTTTATTAACGTATGTTCGGAAATATGATAACTTTACGGAATGATGTGGATAACGTTGGTAATACAACTTTGTAAAATTCAGATCACATGGTAAATATAATCTATAGTATTTTTCATATAAAAATGCGTGCACGTCATTCAAGATTTACGACGTCAGAACCCCACAGCGTTGCCAAAATATCAGAATAGTTAGTAAGTGAGGAATTTTTAAAATGTCAACTATTTGTCAAACTATTATATTAACAGTAAATACACTTAGTTTTAAGATTACTGCAATACACTAAAATACATAAAAAAACATTTTAATACAAAATTATATATTCTAAATTTTAAACTTACCACTTTTAGAGCATTAATAATAAAAACGTCCCGCCATTATTTCTTGTTTAAAATAATCTATCTCTTATGAAAGCTTATCAGCTTTCTACAGACTATTTAGTTGTTTTGGCATAGCACAATCACAATACACAACAATAATTAGTTTGTAACGCTATTAATCTAAATTTAAGAAATCAAAACATAAACAAAATTCTTACTCTAAAAAAGCGGCAACATTTTAAACAATTTTACCACACGATGAACTGTCAAAAAATTTGAAGCATTCCTGTATCAGTTGCGTACAATTGTCTAATATATTTAATTAAAATTATTATTTTGTGTAATATTAGACTTAAAGAGTTATTTCATGAAATTTATATTAATAATAATAACAAATGTTTTTGGTTATTTAATCAATATAATTCTAAAATTCCCAATATAATGATGATTACATTTTTCTGATTATTATACCATGTTGACGCCTATGAGATATCGAGCAGTTCCGTATGGGTTTCGTATTATTAACTGTGTTAGGAAAATTTGAACTCTAACGTTGACGTTCTGGAAATTTTAAATATAAGTGACGTCACTTTATATAAATTGTAACGTGCACCCATTTTTATATGAAAATTACTGTAGTTGATCGTATATATATATATATATATATATATATATATATATATATATATATATATATATATACAAGGATTTCCACAGTTTTCACTGTATTCCTTCACTCAACCGTTTTCTCCAATTTTTCCTGTTTAGCCAGTCCACTTCCTGTAGGTTTCTTTTACTCATTGCTTCGTCCACTTCATCTCTGAAAGATCTTCGGGGTCTGCCTCTCTTTCTTCTTCCTATCGGTCTCCACTCTGTTATTCTATTTATCCACCGATTTTAGTCTGCTCTTTTGACATGTCCGTACCAGGTTAACCTCTTCTGTTCGATATAGTCTATTATGTCGGAGTTCATTCCCATTCTCCTCTTAATCTCCATGTTATTTATTCTATCTCTTCTTGTTACTCTGCAGCTTCTCCTTAGAAATTCCATCTCTGTTGCTCTTATTTTGTTTTTGGTTTTCTTATTTATTGTCCAATTTTCACACCCATAAGTGAGGATACTTCTTGTCATGGTATTATATATTTTTTTCTTTGTTTTCATGCTGATGTTCTTATCCCATAGTACCGGGTTCAATTTTCGTATGCAGTCTCTTTT
The DNA here is from genome assembly GCF_040954645.1 of Diabrotica undecimpunctata. Classification (NCBI taxonomy): domain Eukaryota; kingdom Metazoa; phylum Arthropoda; class Insecta; order Coleoptera; family Chrysomelidae; genus Diabrotica; species Diabrotica undecimpunctata. The sequence goes on along the minus strand of NC_092803.1, from coordinate 40,815,545 downwards.
TGTCCTAGTCTGTTTGTCCTAGTCTATTTTTTATATCTTCCTCCGTTGTTCCTTTGTTTGATTTTATGAAACCTAAATACTTATACTTGTCTGTTCCTTTGATTTGTTTACCTTCGTCTATTTCCAGCTGGTTTATTTCTGTATTATCCGTTGTTAGGTATTCAGTTTTCTTTAGGTTTATTTCCATCCCATTCTTTGTATATTCCTACTCCAGTTTTTTCATCATAAAACTGAGGTCATCCTCGTCTTGTGCGATCACTATTTGGTCGTCGGCAAAACTTAGCGTATATAGATATTCGTTCCTTACTGGTATACCCATTCCTTCGCACTTTCTTTTCCATGGTTTCAGGGTTTTTTCCAGGAATATTTTGAACAGGGTGGGGGATGTGGAGCAACCCTGTAGTAGTCCCTTTGTCGTCTTAAATGGACTGTATATTCTATTGCCCGTTTTGATAGCTACTTCGCTATTCTTGTAGAGTGCTTTTACCGCGTTTATTAATCTTCGTGGAACTTCGATGTCTTCCATTGCTTCCCATAGCTTGGTTCTAGGTATTGAGTCATATGCCTTCTTGAGATCAACAAAAGCCAGATGGACGGATCTATTTTTGGCCATTCTTTTTTCTATTAGTTGTTCGACTGTGTAAATGTGATCTAAGCATGCTTTCCCCGCTGTGAAACCTGCCTGGCCTTCTCCGATTTTATCGTAGTTGATCGTCCTCTATTATAATGTCTCTCTGTACCGTTCACACGCCCCATAAATGTTTGGATAGATAATTTTATTGGATCAAATCTACCTTTTTTTGTATCTCACCCTCTTCTCTCTTTTAGTATTTCACTCAGGATAACAAATCTTCTTATAACACGCTCTATTCTTTCAGAACTTAAATAAGTTATTCCAGCCTATGGACTTAAAAGTCCAGCCTCTACTGTAGGAACAAAATATTTAATTGAAATTCCATGTAGATTTGTACTTGATCTCTTGGGCTTTTGACCTTCACAAAATTTCAGCAAAAAATATCTTTTTTTATTTTGTCAGTAATTGGATACATATTATTATGGAACCGCTGAATATCTCGCATCTTTAAATCTTTGGAACAATAAACTTTCTTTGTATGATTACAGGTGGGGAACCCGGGCAAATCCTTAGGTTTGTGCCTAAAATTATTGACAATAAGTCCCGAACGTATCTAGTTAATTATAGACACCTCTTACCTCTTAAGTTTAATTACATTTCGTTTTCTGTTTTAAGCAATTTTATTACAGCTCTCCCTTTTTTTTCCAGTTTTCTCCCGTTTCCTTTTTCACAAGGTCTAATATGCACCTGAAGATCCATAATCCACCAACAAGACGAAATATATGAAAATAAGCAAGCAACCACAAATCCCACGACCACTTGTTATAGAAAATGACGTCATCGAAGCAGTGAACGAATTTGTAAACCTGGAGGCAATCCTTAACACTGAAAATAATACCGCAGAGATAAACAGCGGAATTTGCACGGCCAACAGATGCTATTTGAGGCTCAATCTCCTCCTTAAATCCACAATTATATCGAAAAATACAGAAATAAAACTCTACAAAACAATAATACGCCCAGTCCTAACATATGGTTCACAGACCTGAACCTCTAACAAAAAGTAATAATAACATGTTCGGATGTTTCGAAAGAAAAGTAGTAAGGCGAATCTATGGAGCAGACAATGACAATGGAACTTGAATTTAGGTCCTTGCGGAATTCAAGAATTATAATGATTCAAAAGCTTAAAAAAAATTGGCCAAGCAAAAAAATGTATTGTTACAATTTGTTTTAAAAAAATTTGAACAACTCTTCGCCTGGGCGACCTCTTGAACCTTATGTTGGGGTAGACAGTTATTATGCAAAAAAATCTCATGGGAATATTTTTCCGAACGAACCCGAGCTTTTTGCCTTGTCTATAAGTACGTTATTTATCAACATTAACGAAATTTTTTGCCTCCACTTACTCATTAAATTAAAAATGTTTACCATTCAATACTGTTTATCTATTGCACCTACTTGTCAATCCATTACACGTACTTACGTTGTCTTAATATCACCTTCCATTTAATTCAGGTAATCTGTTTTTACATCTTGAATATTATTTATGTGTTTCTAAGTGTCATCAACCGGTCTTATACGCTGTGAAATTTTTTCAAGAGTATCGTCCACGGTTGAAGGTCTTTGCGCAATTATTGTGATCGCTTTATATGAAATATTGTTTATACTTAATAGCATTCTTATATGTATATATATATATATATATATATATATATATATATATATATATATATATATATGTATATATATTCTTCCTAGAATGCCTTCTCCTTCTGCTTAAATTCTGCCTTCGGCCAACAGATCATCCTTAAATCTTTCCCTGTATAATCAGTCTCAAAATTTCATAAGTTAGTCCCCTCACCACCTGGCCTAAGTATTCCAGTTTTCTTCTTTGTATAGTGGTGATTATATTCTCTTTCTTTACCAACCCTCTCCAGTACTTCTTTATTTGTAATTCTATCAGTCCCTGATATTTTTAATATCATGGACTGATAGGAGTTCGAATATGGAGTTCGAAAGTTTCGATTTTTTTAATTGCTTTTTTTTAATGTTCAAGTCTCAGCTCAATAAAATACTATTGAAAATACAGTAGACCCCCTCTATAACGAGAACTAAAATGGCAGACTAATTACCTCGTTACAAGCCGATCTCGTTATAACAGGCAACAATAATACTGTGCATACATTATGAATATGTAGTTTTCTAAAACATTAACTGCCTATAGTGAAGCCATTCGGAGCAATATAAGATGCTAAACATATTGTTTGAATGGCATTTTTGAAAAGAAGTTGTTTACTTTTATTGTCAATGAAATACATTAAAACAAAAAAGAGATGTTTACTTTTATTGTTATTTATTATTTTATAAACGTTAAAACAAAAAATTTGTACTTACATTTTTTTCCAACTACAGAATGTATAAAGCGTATTTTCAAGGATAACATAAACTATTGCTTCTGGAATTGGAAGTAGTCTATCATTTTTGACTTCCTTCAATTGTCCAGTATCATTCTATCATATTTTCTAAAGATGTGAAACAGTTGTATGCTTCTTCATTTGCGTTTTGTCTTTGGATAAAGTTTAAAGAACCTTCCACATCTTGCTATTAGGACCTTCTTGCGTAGTTTTACCATGATTTTTTTCTCCATGTTCACTTTCATCACTGACGTCATCAGCAATGGCAATGAACTCAGCAAACTCGTCATCATTGTTCAGTTGGGTTAGTTCTTGAAACATTTTCTGATGGTTTTTTTTTATCTACGAGTGTCCATGCTTTGTGGATGAAATTTATGGCATCTAATAAAGTAACAGGGGATTCACTACGGTTTTCCACATTATTTAGGATCCGATTAACTAAAAGTTTTCTGTAGTGAACTTTAAGGGACCTTATGATGCCCTGATCTATCGGTTGTAGAACAGATGTGCAATTTGGGGGTAAAAAAAGAAGTTTAACGTTTTTTAAACCGTTAACTTTCGGATGAGCTGTAGAATTGTCAACAAATAAAAGCATCTTTCGATGTCCCAACGCTCTGTCCCACTTCAAAAGTTCTCCACTAAAAATCTCTGCTGTCATCCATGATTTTTTATTAAATTTATATGTGACAGGAAGCTAGCTGATTCACACCTCTGAAACATCGTGGTTTTTGAGAATTCTCAATGACGACTAACTTCTTTTTTCGGAACCGGACATGTTGGTTCACGCGAGTACAGTTACCCTTTCTTTTCATAACTTGCCACCTATAAAACGTTCATTTTTGAATTTTAAGGTCTTATCTGGAGTAATTTTAATAAAAAAGTCCCGGCTCGTCGGCATTAACATTATCGTCACTGTAATTTTGTCTCAATGTAGGCCATAAGTTCAACCAGTAGTCAGTGACTTCTTTGGAAACACTATTCGCTTCACAGCAAATTTTTTTCGAGCCTGGTCTGAAAACGGATCATCCACCCACTCGATGCTTTGAAATTCTCATCACTACCTAGCGCCTGCGAAAACTGTGTTGTTTTTTTTTGAAGCAGTGGTTGACCTATTGGAACATTCGCAGCCATGCGAAAACGACGAACCTATGTAATCTACAACAAAACTTTCAAGACGCAAAAGCACAATCAGGAAACAAAGGATAAACATCTGCGACAAAAACAACAGTGAAATAACATTCTGGTGAAATCTGTTTCATTTGTCATGTTTTCATATCGGTCGGTAGATTAAACAGAAGTTTATTGCGGGCGACAGTTAAAAAGGGTATTTATTTATAGCCACGGCCGTGCCAAAAACGTAAAAAACACGTTTTTCCATCTTATTTGCTCTCGTTATAACCAAATTTGCCTCGCTATAGAGTCTGATTTCCAAATTAAGATTTCTGCACACTAGGAGTGACTTCATTCGTATAAATGCTGATCTGGCAATCTCTATTCCCCTGTTTATTTTTGTGGCATAATCATTAGTTTCATTGATCAAAGTTCCCAAGTACTGATATTTTTCTACTTGTTGTCTCACGTTACCATTTATTGTCAATATGTGCTGTATATTTTGTGGTCTTTTTATAATTAGCAGAGATTTCATTTTTAACGTTTATAGTAATTCCCATCTCAGCTACTTAAGCTTTAGATTAGATGTCTTAGGTCTTCATTGCAATTATTAGAGTGTCATCTGCATATCGTGAGTTGTTGATTAATTTTCCGTTGACGGTGACTCCCGCTTTGATATTATTGAGCGTGTTTTTGAAATTTTCATCAGGATATAAGTTAAACAAAAGTGGCGATAAAATGCATCCCTGTCTAACTTCACTACTAATCTTCATTTTTTCTGACTGTTGCCCATCAATTTGAACTATGGCACTTTGGTTCCCATATAATATTTCGATTATATTTATGATTTTACTCTCAATGTGCTTATTCATAAGTATTAATATTAGTTTTCCATATCTTACTCTATCTAAAGCTCCTATGTTATAATAGCGATATAAGTAATTTAATCATTTTAACCCTGGTCGATAACTAATCAATTATCAATAGACTAGTTATCATCCTAGGCATCCGCCAGTGTCACTTTTTACCCAGTCAACAACACGAAGTAGGGATGAGAACGAAGCTGTTCGGCTGCCTCTCTCACACAATAATTATTACTAATAAACTCTCACTCCGAAAACTCTACACAGTTTTCGGAAATTATTATTGCTTATGCATCGACCGTAGTAGTGAAATTTACAATTATCATTTTACCTTCTCAGTGTAATTCTCAAGTAAATTTATGATTAATCTGCTGTGCCAAGGTTATTCCGTGTGTTTTTCCACACATTGCTCACGCGATTGGTCGAGAAATCTTGGTGGCAAAAAATGAAGATTTCGATGATCTGAATACAACCAGTCTGAATTTTCTTCTAGGAAAGTTGTTTTCGATCAAATTGTTTCCACACAGTCATAAATCAGGATGACGTAATCAACTATCCTATAGAGATTTTGAATTCATTGGAATTACCTGGAATTTCACCTAACAATGTCCAATTAAAAGCAGGATTATACTGCGTAACATTAATCAACCTCGACTGTGCAATCGAAAGTGACAGACTGTGAAAAGGCTAATGAATATTGTCATTAAGGCAACGATCATCAAGAAAAAAAAATGCAAAGGAGAGAATGGCTTGATCCTGCATATAAAGATCATTCCAACGAATGTGGCATTTGATTTTAAGCGTTTACAATTTTCCATGCTCTTCACTTTTACAATGACAATAAACAAATCACAAAGTCAACCGTTGGAAGTTTGCGGAATTAACTTAGAGTCTCCATGTTTCGCGCATGGACAGTTATACGTGCGTCGGAAAAATGTCATTGTTGTATATTTATGCAAAGCAAAAAATAAAATTATTGTTTATCCGAAATTAAAAATTGATTCAACATTTTTCATACATAATATGTTTTACTATTTTTTGCTTTTTTCTGTTAATTTTTTAGACACATTATTTAATTCTAAGGCCGTACGAAGTTCGCTGGCCCAGCTATGTCAGATTCACGCCCTCCCTACTGGAGATATCCCGTAATTTTAGATATCAAATAGATATCAAGTCGTACCTCATTTAAAAGGTCTGGTAAATCTATATTTAATCATATTCTTTTGTCTTTGATACTAGTATCCATTGTTAATTAATCGTCGTTTAAAATTGGCTCTCTTTAAACTTTTCGTATGCCATCGTATTATGTTGTGACAGAAAGACTATAAAATATATAATAAAAAGTATAATAAAGTAAAAAGACAAGTGTTAACAAGAAATAATTGTTATTTAATTATGGATTCAAAGTGACCATCATCATAAACTAAAAAGACAAGTGTAAAAAGAAATAACTGTTATTTAATCATTATTTCTTCAAAGTGACCATCACCTAAATGGAATGCGGTGGAGCCCCGTCTTGCTGAAAAATAAGTTATTTGCATCAATCAAAACATTTCCACGGACTTCTTTTTAGTTGGTTTTCCACAGTATCGACAGTTAAAGAAAAATATGTGGACTTGCATCATCCCGACAGTTACACCGATTGACATTATTTAAAAAATGGTCGACTTGTCGCTTAAACGAATATTATAAACTGAAACTTCTTTGGAGTTTATTATTATTATTATTATTTATTTATTATCATTTCACAAAATTTATTTCTACGATAAGGATCATCTTCATTTAGTTTCTTATAAAAAAACTCTTTTCTCCTCACGGTTCTTATTTAAGATAAAACCTGTTTTCAAAAATTTTCGGACTAGCATTAATACAAACTATGTATGTATGAATGCTACCAGTGACAACTGCCAATGTGACCAATTTAATATTTTCCATAACAAGGATGTCACAGGTATATTATAAAATATAGTATAGGTTTCAGGACACTGTCGTATAGGATTCCTGCTGTGATTGTTTTTAGTTCTGAAATGCGTCTTTTTGATTAAATCTAAAAGGTATATCTTCCAAATATAACTGTATTAGCTGGACGCAGTGGATGGCAATATATTGAGTTTTAATAAAAACCCTCTTTGCTATAATTTATTGAATACATTTCGTATGTCTAGGAAAATAGCTGAATGTATTTTACTCTCCTCTAGAGACCCCTTTATAATATTTGTTATGCGATATATTTGGTCCATTTTTAAGCATTTATTACCGAATACAAATTGATGAGGAGGTGCTCGAGTATTGGTTGCATTCTTATTACTAATATTTTGTCAAATAATTTGGAGATAATTGGTAGCAAGAGTAATACAAACTTTTCCTTATAGAATCAAAAAAAGGAAAAGAGAAAGATACCGCCCACAACACTATGAGAATATGTGGTGTTATACTAGCAGTTGTATAGAAGAGGACACAGTAGAAAAACAACTCTTGCTACACTTAAAAAACTTGTAGTTTAAAATTGTACGCTGCTTTCGGAAGTCGAGGCTTATTCATTCGAACTACGTGTTCATTTGTTGTTGTTTAACATCTTTCTAGATTGCTTTTTTGGCTCCAATGATTTATTCTATTTACATACATCCAATTGTCAATCGTTTTATGTTATATTCTGCCCATCTTCATCTTTCGGCATCATAACGTATTGTAGATATGCATTTTTATTCCTATGCTGATATTTTTGTGCCTCGTTAAGTTAATGTGGCTTTTTATTTGTATCTTAATATTTCTATATTCTGACTTTTTTTCGTTATATTTAACACGCAGGTTATTGTTGTTAGGTATCGACACATCAATTAGTGTTGTTTTTCTAGTTAGTTTATTAACTAGTATGAGATTCGACCTATTATGTATTACTGGTTGTTCTGTGAGTATAGTGCGGTCCCAATATAGCTTGTAGTTGTCGTTTTCAAGACTTATGTCAGTGACATATTGATAACAAGGAAGATGATTGATTTGGAGAAGTTCCAGTTTGTTGGATAGTTCTTGGTGAATAATATTTTCTACTGAGTCATGGCATTCTTTATGATCAGTTTCGACAAACGCCTGGCAGCTCCCGGTAAAATATTGTATGGTTTTTGGGCTTGACATTCATGTCGGCATTTGTCGTTTTGGACATAAAGGTCTTTGACAATATGTTTAAGAGATTATTTTTGGTTGGAATGACCAGATCCTAAATAGCAAGTAGGAAGCCCTCTGTCTCAGGAAACATTTTTCCTGATGTTAGCCAATAGTTTGACGATGCATTGGTGTCCATGCAAAGGTTTTCCCATTCAGAAACACATTTTTTATTGCTAGAGAGATGGTTTATGCGCATTTCTGGATCTTTCAGTTTAAGCAGTGTTGTGTCATCTACTATGAAAATTGAGCAATTCAAAGAAGATTTCTCAGCCTGCTTCTGAAAATAAGTTCTTTAATTAGTAACCTCTTTTTCCAATTACTTACCTATATCCATCTAGTATATAGTCTTCTTTTCTTCTTGTTTCCTCTAGGTACCGCGGAAATGTTGTCATCTTTATTGCACTTCGTGGATGATGTTTTTGTGTCTTTCTAAAAAATGTTACTTTCCACTGAAGACTTTCTATAAACCTTTTTTAAACCAGTTTACAATACCAAACTAGTAGTTAAACGCAGAATACGCGTACGTATTTATTACCTTAATATTATTATTTATTTGGCCACCTTGCATATCGAAATTTCCAGGCTAAATCTTTTCTCTGATATCTCACTATATTCAGAACACGGCACTTGTCTTGTCCAAAATGCATAATGATATAATTCGACAAAGTTTTGACGGTTTTTATTATCTGATCTAAGTGGAAGGCATTTATTTTAAATTATTCAGATACAACAGATGATTAAGCTTAGCCACAACAGTATTGTTATTTTTTATGTTAAAAGCTTAGTCAGTGGAATTCAGTAGTCGAGATAGTGGGTTCATAGTTAGGTAGACCCGAAGTGGATCTAACGAATTCCTTTGGAAAAGGCCTTGGAATATCTTCAGTTTAGATTTTGTTTTCCCCAGGTATTTGGTGAATTTAAGTCTTTTAGACTTTTAGACTATCATTATATTCTTTTAAAAGATCACTATATTATCATCGACTTTATATATATTCTCAACATAGCCATAAAGCATTCATGCCGCACTGAATAAAAGGCATTCCTTCTTGTAATCAATGAAGAAAGTAAAAAGGTTCCATTTTTGTTTTATACCTGGTTGGAAACTACTGATTCGATTATAAGTTGTTCTTTGCAGCCCATGGAACCCTTAGCGCATCCTTTCGATTGTAGCTCTAAGATATTTAATATAGCACGTTGGTAGATACTCTGGGCGACATAAGATATGACCAGTGTGTACAAAGTTGAATTACAATTAATTGGCAATTGGGTGTTGTTTTGATTCTTCGTTAATAAGTAAGTGATTGCTTTGTAAGGAACTATGGGATTTTTTGAGGTTTAGAAATAACATGATTAATTAATACTGATAAACAGTCATGAATACTTCAAAACTTCTTGAGCCAGAAGTTTTGAACTTTGTCTGGTCCAGGAATTTTCAATTATAAAGTTCTTTGAGACGTCTTCAGTGGTGAAGGGTTCATAAGAAATATTACTGTAGTATTAACTTGCATCTTTAATCCATTCAGCATTTGTGTTAAGAATAGTTGTCGTTGAAAGTTGATTTCCCCAAAATTCATCAATTAAAAGCTACACTGGGACCGCACTGTACGTGCAGATCCATCAGTGCACATAAAGATATTGAGATAAAAATTTTATAATTTTTTAGTAGGTAGTTCTTCTGGTAGACGCAGTCCACTAAGAGCATATGTGGTATCAGTTCTCGGTCGAGAAGTAGTCGGATATTTCTGTGGTATTATAATTTTGATAGTATCAAGTCCTACTATCCTATAACTTTTCTGTACTGGTATTGGGGTGATATTTGGCCCATTTCCATTCAAATGGTATGGTAGAAATATTCGTATACAGAGAGCTTCTAATGTATCTACAAGGCCTAATATAATCAAATCTTATAGACTTAATTCTAATGTATCAGAAGAGAGAAACGAGAAGGAAGACAAAAATGTTGTACATAAAATTTTAGATAGGTGAAAGTGTAGATAAAAGTTCTAAAAAAGAAGTTTAGAAGACAGTTTCTTAGACAACATAAATAAATGGCTATTGAGGATCGTAGCATATCGACCATTTTAACCAGATAAGTAGTTTTATAATGAGACGGAAAACAATATACTGGCTATTTTTACTTTTACATACTACTAATGTAACGATCAAAACGTGTATTGCATTTTACACTATCATAATATGATCATATAATTATAACTAACAAATTATACATTGCTATATTATATGTTTTTTGCAATAGGTACTTGTATAACATGTTTTCTTTATTTCATTTGAAGTATGTAAGGTATTTATGACGGTGTCTAGGCTATAATTGATATGATAATTTCTTAAAATGTAAAATAATTCTCGAAAAATGTACTTATTGATAGTTTTACGTTACACGTGCCTGTAAAAACGTGTCGGCCTGATATAATGTCAATATGCTTTAAGAGCTTCTTGTGCATACTGACCTGAGCTACACAGGATGTGACCAATTTGTACAAAGTTGGAAGACAAGTAATTAAGCGGTAATAGGCTGGATCTTGGGTGTTATTTTGATCCTTTGGTATTAGATAAGTAGTTCCCTACGTGAGAAATGGTGGTATTGATTAATTAATACTGTTAAAAGCTCAGAAACACTCCAAACTTCTTTATATATATATATATGTATATATATATATATATATATATACATATATATATATAAAGAAAGTCATAGACAGTAACGCGCTACTGGTAAACAACAGACAGTTGAAGGTAACCGGGAACGGCCCAATACTAAGGAAGCAATAAAAAACGGGTGCTTCTAAGTGAGTGTCTTTTATTAAAAGTCAAGCATTCGTCACATAATTTTAGGATTCATCAGAACTTGCTGTAATGGAAAAACATTCTTTACAATCACCGTAATTAAATTAGTATTCTTACCTTAATGCTGACACTATCTCTTAGTGTCAAGTAAAATCGATATGAAAATACACGTAGTTTTAAAACCAAACCAATCGCATCTCGAAATTGGAGGAAAAATGGCAAACACAGCCTTTATTAAATATTTAAAATTATTTTAATATAACTATGTGGCCGGCATTTTTGACAAGCACTTGTTAATTAAGTCATGTGTCGTTTCAACTGTCACTTATCGAAACGTCACCTGTCTTAGTCACTTCTTCTTTTTGTTAGCATAGAACACTGACATTATTCAGTCACAATATTCGACTTTTTTAAATTTCACACAAAATTAACATTAAAAAATATATATAGGTCCCCTTCTATATAAACATATCATTTTTATGAATAAATTATTTGGTTTGTATTTAGTGTTGGAAATAGTAGTCAACACTCCGGTGAGATGTACGTATTACATACCTTTTGTTCAAGAAACAAGTGTATCAGTGATGTTGATAGATATAAAATAAAATTTAAATCTTGTTCCCAAAAGGGAAATAACACATCCGTGTAGATGTTAGTATATCACAGATATTTCATTGTTGTCTTTTACATTCATTTATGTTAGTGGTATAAACACAATAAGTTCATATATAAAAACATGGTTTGTACATGAAGTTAAGTTATAAAATTTTAAAATAGTTAACAATTGACTTGTGGATTAAATTAAATTTAAGCACACATGCAGTGCAGGCAATAAACTGAGTCACAACAGGCAGAAAATAACAACAGCACGTTCCAGTGAAGTGTGGAGCAACAGTATTATGTAAATCTAATATAGAAAGATGGTAGTTTTTTATTTTTAGTGATATTTACAACAGAAATATGCTCGAATCGGTATCAATAGAGTGTTATGACTTATTTCAGCATATCTTTGTCTCATCAGACACTCGTGCTGATACAAAAACAAACTCGGAAAGTCCAAGGAATGTCTCCTGAAACTTAACCACTGCAGTGGTTAGTGTACAGACGACGAATTTGTCCTCCTATGCAATATAAATTTGGCCATTTTATTCAACAAAGCGATGGCAGCTTTTGCTAAAAGATTGAATCTTTTACACATTTCGTATAGCCCAGAGGACAGAAAACGATATTACTAAATCGCTTTCGTTCATGGCCGCCAAAGCAGGTGGCACCTCTGTACGCTAACCAATACAGTGGTCAAGTTTCAGGAGACATTCGTTGGACTTTCCAACGAATGTCTCCTGAACCTCCTCCTGATACCTCCCGTTGGAGATATGCTGAAATAAGTCATAACACTCTATTGATACCGATTCGAGCACGGGAAGTTTAAGGAACTTATCCTCCTAGGCCATATATTTGGCCATTTGATTCAACAAAGCCATAGCAGCCATTGCTTAAAGATTTAATCTTTTACATATATATATATATATATATATATATATATATATATATATATATATATATATATATTTATAAATATTTACATAATATATAACAATACATAAACTTATTGCATAAACTTTCATCTCTTGTCCGATCAATCAAAGACAATCGTAGAATACAAAATAGAATTTATAAACATTTCATTTCTGTTCGCAATTCCGATTCAATTTCAGGTCTAGGTCAACACCATCTTCATACAGGTCACAAAATTAATTATGAAAACTCCAGAACCATAGCCCCCATCGGCTTCTATAAACCAAGAATGATCCGAGAAGCCATAGAAATTGAAAAAAGGCCATATTGTCTCAAGAAATGAGATAACGGCATACGGTTACCTTCGACATGGAGACCTCTCATAAAGGAAATATAGTCCGCTTCACCCGCCAATCAAAATCCTACTGTCAGAAATTATGTTATATTATTAAGTTATGAAGGGCAATTTCTCTTCTTCTTCTTCTTCTTTTTATATAGACATGACTCTGTCTGTTTTTTAATGTGCCTCCAGTAAGTTGTCATTCCATCGTTTGCGTGGTCTTCCTACTGATCGTCTTCCTATTGGGGAACCGTCTCTTGCCGTCTTTACTACTCTATTTGTTGTCATTCGGCTTATATGATCGTTCCATTTTACTCTTCTATTTCTTACCCAGTTTTTGATGTTCTCCACCTTGCATCTATGTCGTATATCTGTACTTCTAGCTCTGTCCCATAGTCTCTTACCATAAATTTTTTTAAGTGTTTTCATCTCTGCTGTTTCTAACATCCTTTTTGTTCTCTCTGTGTCAGGTCTTGTTTCTGCCGCGTATGTCATTATTGGTCTGATGACTGTTTTGTAAATTCTGCCTTTCGTTTCTTTCCTGATATTTTTATTTCTCCATATTGTTTCGTTTAGGCAGCCTGCGGCTCTGTTTGCTCTATTCACTTGATCTTCCACTTCGGGTCGAGCTTTCCGTAGCTAGATAATGTGACGCCTAGATATTTAAACTCCATCACTTGTTCTATTATCCGACCTTCCAGCTCCAATTTACATCTTAGTAAATTTGCTGTTATAACCATGCATTTTGTCTTTGTTGGGGAAATAAACATGTTAAATTTTCTGGTGGTTATATTAAATTGGTGCAGCATACGTTGTAAATCATCTTCACTTTTTTTGAGAGATAAGTATTGCGTCGTCTGCATAGCAGATTATTTTAAGTTGTTTTTCTCCCATTTGGTATCCTTTCTTAGTTTTTACTTTTTTTATTATTTCGTCCATAATCAGGTTGAACAATAGAGGACTCAGAGAATCTTCCTGTTTTATCCCATTGCCAGCTTCAATAGGGTCGGTTAGTTCTTCTTCTACTTTTACTTTTATTGTGTTGTTTTGGTAGATATTTTCAATCGTTTTGATTATTCCTAGCGGTATGTCTCTTGCATTCAGTAAGTGGATAACGTTTTTTAATTTGACCCAGTCAAATGCCTTTTTAAGGTCCACGAAACATAGATATGCCGGTTTGTTGTATTCTAATAGGGCAATTTAAAACAATATTTTTTAAACATGTAATATTTCAAAAATACTCCAGCTTTTCCCTCGTGTGTATAAAGCTTTTGTAATAAATACACTGTATATGTTAATTTAGTTATTATTTCTGTTATGTTAGATACATTCAACTCGCTACTGACCACACACAAAAGTCAGAATATTTATTTATTTCAGTTAATATGATTCACAATACTAAAAATTCTACATTTACCACTACAATGTTAATGTAAATATAAAACTATTATCGTTTATGAATAAAACTTTACCAGAAAGGATAAATATGACTACATTCCAAGAAGAAAGTATAAGAACATAAAAATATGCTATTGAAAACAGTAGTGAAGCTATAAAAATAGTAATACGTCATTTTTTATGGACTCATTTTTATTAGAAAAGACAATAAAAAACCAAAGTTATATACCTATAAATGTTTATTGGCGACATAAAGTTATTTTATTAACCACAATAGTGTCCTACTATATTATGATCACTATTTCGAAGAAGTATAAAAAAATTCGTAAGAGATGTATCCATGTTCATCTTAATCTTAATAATCAAAAATTGGCTTTTATCATTTTTTGCATATGAGCATCTTTACATATATCGTCGGTCGGATTCATTATTGGAAAATTCCAAATTATGGCAATGTTGGAAAATGCAAGTTAAAGTTTGAAGAGTATTTGAAATGACAATTTAGTCAAGGTTAGTATGCCTGTATATTGAAGAAATGGAGTTTTGTAAGCGCTTGTCACAAAGTTTAAAATCCTATTATTTTTTTAATAATAAATAATTTTGTGAAATGTTCCAGTAATGAATTAGGAAGTATTAGAAAACTATTACAAGTGAAAGATCTAATGGTATATTTCTAAATGTTTTGTTAATGAAAGAAATAAATGACAACAAATTTAAAATCAACGTTTATTCCCAAGTACATGAAAATTTTGCAGTGAGCTCTATAAGAATAGTAGCGACACTCTGTAACAAGCACTGCATAATTCTTTTACTTCTTGTCTGGCAAAATGAGCCTATACTTCTTCTTCTTATAGTGCCTATCCGTTCCGGATGTTGGCGATCATCACGGCTATCTTTACTTTATTTATTGCAGCGCGGAACAGTTCAGTGGTAGTCGTGTTATACCACTTTCGTAAATTTTGAAGCCAGGAAATGCGTGTTCTTCCCGGTCCTCTCTTACCATTTACTTTCCCTTGGAGAATCAGCTGGAGAAGGCCGTAACGTTCTGGATTTCTCATTTCATGTCCTAGATATTCCAACTTTTTAGTTTTGACGGTCATGAGAATTTCACATTCTTTCCCCATTCTACGCAGGACCTCCACATTAGTTACTCTGTCAACCCAGGATATACGTAAGATGCGCCTATAATACCACATTTCGAAAGCTTTGAGCCGATTCATAGATGCAACAGTCAGTGTCCATGCTTCCATTCCGTAGAGCAGAACTGTGAATATGTAGCAGTTCAATAGACGGCATTTTGTTTTTAATGATATGTCTCGACTGTTGAAAATGGTTCTCATTCTAACGAATGCTGCTTTTGCTTTTATTATTCGCTGTTTAATTTCTGTTGAGTGGTCCCATTGGCTATTTAAATTGGTGCCTAGATATGTATATTGCTCGACTCTTTCGATATTCTGTTGGTTGATTGTAAGTTGAGCGTTTAATATTGGTTTTTTACTAATTGTCATAAATTTGGTTTTCTTTATGTTAAGAGCTAGTCCGTATCTGTTGCTGACTTCTGTTATGCGATTTGTTAATATCTGTAAGTCATTCAGATTATCGGCAAAAACTATAGTGTCATCTGCATATCTAATGTTATTCAACCATTCACCGTTTATTAGTATTCCTTTCGCACAACCGTCTAAAGCTTCCTTAAATACCCATTCAGAATAAATGTTGAACAACAATGGAGACAAAATACAGCCCTGTCGTACTCCACGTTCTATTGCAATTTTATCAGTTAACTGGTCTTCTATTTTGATTTTGGCCGTTTGATTGTAGTAAATGTTTCTGATAATTCTAAGATCTTTGTTGTCAATTCCAATTTCTTGCATTAGAGTCATTAATTTGTCATCTTTTACTCTGTCAAATGCCTTCTGGTAATCTATAGAAGCCTATACTGGAGAGGTATAACCCTGTTAACAACTGCTTACAAAATAATAGCAAATATTCTCTACCAAAGGTTACAAGTTTACACAGTTGGCATAGTTGGAAATACCATGCCGCATTTACTCACTCTAGAAAAATCAACAATTGACCAGATTCATTCAATAAGACAGGTCCTTCAGAAAACATTAGAATTTAATAGTGAAACCCATCACCGATTTGTCGACTTCAAGGCCGCATACGACAGTGTCAAGAGTACAGTACTATACCAATCAATGCGTGAGTTTGGTTTACCCGAAAAACTTATCCCAATAACGAGAATGAAAATGTCTAACTTAAAAGCCAGCGTTAAGATACAGAGAGAAAATTTTCGATCCTTTGAGATAAAGGATGGACTGACACAAGGGGATGCCCTGACTTGCTTCCTATTTAACATGTTCGTTATTACCAATTAAAAGACGAATAAACCTTACAAATAGGGCATACTATGGACTCCAAAAACAATTCCACTCAAGAAATATCCAAAAAAGAATTAAAATTATTATATAAAAAACACTTCTGAGGCCGATACTCACATATGGAGCGCAACCATGGACTCTAACGCAGAAGAATGAAAAACTTTTGGGAATATTCGAGCGTAAGATACTCCGCAAAATATTTGGAGCTATAAACGATCAAGGGCAGTGGCGCAAAAGATTTAATTTCGAATTATACCAACTCTTTAATGAAGAATGAGATGTCGTAACCTTCATTAAAACACAACGACTTAGATGGGCCAAACACATAATTCGAATACCTGACAACATGCTTACTAAAAAGCTAAAGACAGGAACACGTATAAGAAGAAGAAGCAGACGCCGACTGCGAATTAGGTGGTTAGATGGAGTTGAGACCGACTTAGGGATACTAGAGATCAGAAGATGGCAACACGTTGCCAGAAACCGAACAGAATGGCAACTAATCTTAAAGCAGGCCAGGATCCACAAAGGATTGTCAAGCCAAAGATGATGATGATGATGATATAAAAATTTTCAATGGAAAGTCAAATGAAAAAGTTAACTTAAAAAAATCTAGGGAAAACAAAAATCTTTGACAACAAGAATTAATTACTATCACAATGTTCTTCATGCTCAGCGTGATTGTATGTGGCTGGTAACCTAGCGTACTAGTCGCGGGATACCTACGGGCTTGCATTAAAGACACATAAAGAAAGTAAGTCTCTTTTCTTCAAACTCTATATATTTGGTCGTACATGATATTTTTTTAAGTTGTTGTTCTACGTCATTAGCTTCACTTTTTCCCCTTGTTCTACGGCATACATTAATGGATTTCATCTTCGCTTCCGGAGCGTAGGAATCGCTGTAGCAAATTTGGTATGGAGAAGTAGATTGAATATAATATTTTTCGTATATCATTTCATACAACACGATCATCATTAGTATTTACTGTAAAGTTTTCACCAATTTTTTTGATTGTATTTTATTGTGTATTTTTATGTATACAAACATTGTCGCATCAACCTCTGAGGTTATTAGCAACATATATACATATACATGAAATAATTTACTTATAAATATTAAATTTTGTTAAGTTATTTATTTATTTATCGTATGGAAATTATAACACATTTAGAACAAATACACAAACACTAATAATATAGGTATTTGACAAAGTTTAAATAGTTACAAACAAACATCAAGTGTACAATATTTATATAATCAATTGACTCTGAAGTTGCAAACAGGAAGTCTTCAGGGCTACCATTATAGGATCTTGAGGGACACTCTTTAATAATGTGGTCGATGGTTTTTTGCTCCCCACAGTCACATTGAGGAGACGGGTTCTTTCCCCATTTATGTAGCATGTATGCACATCTGCCATGTCTGGTTCGGATCCTATTTAGAGTGGACCATGTTTTGCGTGGAAGATCAAAACCTGGTGGCTTGTGGGTAATGCAGGGCATGTTATTTTGCCACTCGTTCCATTCTTGGGACCATGCATTCGTGATGTTGAACTCCTCATGTATCATTCTCGCCGTTTTCATTGGTGGTTTTCTAGAACGGAGACGGGTATTTCGTGCATCCTCGGTATCTTGGTGGATCGGCAGGTTTATATTGTTCATGATCTTTTTGTATTCACGTGCAAGTGCGTCGACTCGTAAATGTGGAGGTGGGATGTGACTTAATACTGGAAGCCATTGAGTGGGAGTTGATTTAATTGTACCAGCTATCATCCTCATAGTGCTGTGCAGCTGATTGTCAATCTTTTTTACGTGTGGACTGTGTAGCCAGACTGGAGCACAATATTCAGCGGTCGAGAAAATAAGGGCTAAGACAGTAGAGCAGAGAGTGGAAACCGATGCTTCCCAGGTGGTACCGCAGAGCTTCTGTATAATGTTATTTCTTGTACTCAACTTTTGGGCAGCTTTTGTTAAATGCTCTTTAAATGATAGCGTTCTGTCTAGTGTTACGCCCAGGTACTTCGGTGTATTGTTGTAGGTAAGTGTGGTATTTTCAAACTGTATGTTCCAGTTCCTTTCCAGCAAGTTTATTGTTCAGGTGAAAGCAACTAACTTCTGTTTTGGATGCATTTGGTTGAAGTCTCCATCTGCGAAAATATTTGCCCAATATATATAAGTCTGCCGTCAGAACTTCTTCAGACGTTTCTAGTATTCTGCATTGTGTAGGGAGGGCCCAGTCATCGGCGTATCCGAACTTTCTTGACTGTGTTTCCAGCATATCTGCTAGGTATAAGCTAAATAGTATTGGAGAGAGCACTGACCCCTGTGGTAGGCCATTCTTAAGTTTCTTTGGTGGGCTGATATCTGTGCCCATCACTACTTGAAGCCTTCGGTCGTTGAGCATGCTATCTATTAAGCGTGCTATTGGTTTACAGTGATTGCACGAAGAATTTTGTATATTAGGCCCTCTCTCCATACTGTATCGTAAGCTGCCGAGAGATCAATAAATGCCGCTGAAGTTTTAAGTCTTCTTTTTTAAGTATATTAATGTCTTTCGGGAATTTTACTAATTGTTCAATTTTACATTTTTCTCCTAAGATTTCACTTGTTGACCCTATGATGTAGTTGGTCTGTCCCTGCAACTGGGATTGGTATCTTGGACACTTTACAAGTACATGCTTAGCACTGAGTGGAACATTACATTTTTGTCACATAAAGTAGGATTAGTGTGGCCGATTATATGCCCCTGGGTAAGTCGGGTATATCGTAGACGAAGTCAAGTAATAACGACTTGGCGAGCTCTGTTGGAAATTTAACGTTTCCACGATTTTATATATGTTTTCACTTCGCAAAGTTTCGAAGTTCCCACTGGTTTTGCCAAAAATTTTACTTTAACAAATGCTTTTAAGTCATTTAGCACTACTTTTCTCACTTCACTCGCGGTTTCACTGTTTCTTGCTTGTTGGGCAATGCGGTCCGCCCCTTCGTTCCCTTAAAGTCCAATGTGTGAAGGAACCCATAGAAATTGTACAGTATGGTTGCTGTTTTGTATGGTACCTAGTTCTTTTTTAATTTAGAGAGCAATTGTATGTGCTGTGTAAAGCTCGTTAACGGTATTGATGGAACTGAGGGAATCGGTAATTAGAAGAGCATTCGATATATTACCGGAGTTAATATAAGTGAGAGCTTGGTAGATGGCTTATAGCTTAAGGATGGTAGTTTATATTCAAGTGTAATATCTGAAGTAACAACAGCTGTGTCAATTCCAGTAGATGTTTTAGAGGCATCTGTGTATACGTGATAGAAGTTAGAACATTTTGTAAGTTTGCTAATTATGGTATTTTTTATTAAGGAGTAGGGAGTATCGTTCTTTCTCATAGGTTACCATACCTGAGCCATTATATTTTGGTGGCTCAGGTATGGTAACCTGTATTTTTAACCTGATGATGGAACTGTTGTTCCGAAAACGTGCGTGTTTTTAATGTAGCCCTTTTAAGGGTTTTTATAAAATATACCCATTTACAAAGATTAACCTCTTTTTGTAATATATAATTAGTTACTAATCTAATTATAAAAATTTTTTACAAGGTTATCGGTTAGGTTAAAATTATTTTTTAATATAATTTATTAACTTCAATTAATTTTTACTAACATACGTTTTCTTTAATACATATGTTCTACAAAATACAACACTAATACGCAGTGTTAATTAAATAAAAATAAAAAAAATAAATTTGAAAATTTTGTATTTGAAAATAGTGGTCACACTCTATGTTGTATCGCTAGATGTCAAAGATATTCTCTTCTCATGGCGCCGTCTCCTTTCGAAGGTTGGCGATCCAAATGGCAATTGTAGTTTTGAAAACTGCTGCGCGAAAGATTTCTGCGGAGGAGCGGTGGAACCATCTCCTCAGGTCTTTCAGCCATGAGTTCTGGCGTCTTCCTACTGATCTTTTGCCCTGTACTTTTCTTTCATACATTCATATCAAAGATATTAGATTATTTAAAAATGACATTATGCTAGAAAAACATTGACAGGTCATTTACATTTTAATTACCTGGAAAACCTGATCCGCAACCTTTTAAATACCTATTAATATTTTCCTTAATGAAAATGTAAATGACAAAATCTTATAAAACTCTTTATATTAAACAAAAATATTCAAAAATGGTTTAATATACAGGGTGTTCTGTTAAAAAACTTCGGTTCGTGTCATTGTTCTAACTGATCCTATGTAATCAAAAATAATTTTAAATTATATATTCCGTAGTTTAGACGTAAAAAAAACAGATGTTTGGCGCCCCTGTATATGAATTATTGATTTACTTCAACGATGGTTATAACGAATTTAAGAAGATTTGCTAGTATTATTCCAATCGTAGACTTCATTAACGTCTATACACAATGCTTAACTAATAGAAAACAAGACTTTTTAAATAGTACAGGTCCAAATTTATGTATATGTATATATCTAGCGGTACAAACGACAAGGTATAAATCTGTCCGCATTCGCAAAAGATGACATCATGCCGTGAGAGTATAGGACACACATTAAAAGATTTAATCAAATTCTGTGTATTAATATTTGGGTAATTTTTGTTGAATTTAGGTTGAATTTGACGTAAAGGATTAAAATTCGAAACGATTGTTTTTTGGATTTTATGCTTTAGTATGTCACAGAAATGTAGTACAACCTATAAGAATATAAAACTGCAGACTCAACAATCATTAACTAATGAAAATCACAAATCATTAAATCAATGGTAATTTAGCAGAGAAATGAAAAAAACTGAATTAAAAATATTTTAACAATTTTTCTTGAAATTTCCATTTCTGATTTTGTTATTTTTTTTCCAGATGTCCTAGCTATTCACGTTGCTTTGGCTAACTACGTACTGGTTGGCATGTTAAATAAACTGTTAAGTTCCTTCTTCTTCTTAATTATGCTTATCCAGAACTCCTATTTCTTTTTTCTTTCACATTTCCAATATTTATTCCTCTGTCTGTATTATGATCTATGCTTCACTATGATAGAGCTCTGTTGGCCTTATTACTGTCAAGTATAGCTAGCACTTTAATTTTCGTGTTGTTTGTTTAGATAATATTAAACTTTAACACTCCTGCCTTCTTATTTCTCGTTAAAACCTTTCTTCTGTTTCTTTTTTCCTCATAATTATTTGTGATAACTCTACTTTCAATATTATAGTAATAGTTTTTGAACCAAACGAACCAGATCCCAACGACAATTTTAGCGAGATTCATAAGTTCTAAGAAGCTCCGCTTCAATTGGTCTTACCGATTAAAAACTTCACGCTGACCAAAATAAGAATTATAATTATAAAAAATACAAAACCAAAACAAGCCCCAAGGTTTGATCTGATAAGAGGTAAGTTATTGCAAGAATGTACAACAAAAGGGATCAAATATCTGCAGCGCAATTTTAAATTTATCATAAGAACAGGCTACTTTCCAAGTCAATGGAAAATTTCACAGAATATCCTGACATCAAAACCTTGAAAAAAACTAGAAGACCTAAAACCCTATAGGCCTATAAGTTTGCTGCCGATTCTATTAAAGCTATTCGAAAAGCTTCTATTGATAAGATTGTTTCCAATCTTAGAAAAAACTGAACTTATTCTAGACTACTAATTCGGCTTCAGATTAAAGCATGGGACAAACAAGCAGGTCTACAGAATAGTAAAAACAATCTCGTACACGCTGGAAAATAAAACCTACCTCCCAGCAGCCTTCCTAGACGTCAGTCAAGGCTTTGATAAGGTTTGACATGAAGACCTACTCTATAAAATAAAGAAACAATTGCCATATCCTTTCTTTTCACTTCTAAAATCCTACCAGATAGATACTTATTGTTAAAACAGCACAATGAATACTCTCAGTACACCGTATCTAAGCAAATTTTTCACAAGGAAGAGTACTAAGACCTATTTTATTTAACAATAAAACACTGAAAACTTTGTTTTCAAAACTTCCACAAAATTTATTTTAAACTCTTATCACTATGCTGTTTCGGCTGATTGCCTTTCTCAAGTGATCTATTTTTCGCATGCGTTTACACTTTATAGTGTCTAATGAAATAGGTTGAGGAGGGGAGAACTGTTTGTCTCAAGTTGGTCATTCAGAATTATATCTGTGTTTTTTAATTTGTTGATTTCCATAGATTCTAACAAAGATAGCTTAAGGCCTTTATTTTAAATGTGGAGAATTTTAAATTCGTCATTAAAAGAATGATTATGATCTAGAAGGTGAATTGCGTATGTAGAATCTGTTTTTCTATTATTGAAAACCCTTTTATGTTCTGCTATTCGTTTACTAAAAGTTCTACCAGTTTGACCGATGTAAGTTTTTGGACAGTCGCCACATTTAAGTTTGTACACACCACTGTGTACTCACAATATTTGCGGATTCTATAAATGCCACAATTAACGGATCTGGTACCTCTATCAAATGTAATCGTTTACTATCGGACCTTTACACCTGGCTCTGTAATAATTACCTATTATTGAATACCCAAAAAACTCTTTTCATGCAGGTTCATAATGGGCAACAATGTGTTAACCCAATTAATTTGAATATAAATGGTAATCACATAGAAAATGTTTCATCAGTAAAGTTCCTAAAACTTCATATAGATGAATATCTTAATTGGAGAAAATATTGTGATACACTTGCCGCAAAATTAAACTCAGTAACTGTTTTTAACGGAGAAACAATAATTAATAGTGCTTTATTATGCCCAGTCCGAATTTCGTCTGATAAGGGATTTTTTTTGGAGAACAAGTAGCCATATTAATGAAATCTTTATTGCACAAAAAGAATGATATGAGATATTGCTGGTATCCCTCATAATACTAGTTGTAGACAATATTTATAAACATTCAAAATACTGCCTTGGCCTGTTTATATATTCTGGAAACTTGTATATTTGTATTTAATTACCTCGAACATTTTAAAACCAATGGGCAAGTTCATAACCTAAATACTAGATATGAAGATAATTTACGTGCCTCAATATGCAGGGGAAATACATATTTCAGGTCTCCCAGTATAACGGGACAAAGACCTTTTAATAGACTATCAATACATATAAAATTATGTAAGAGCATGGCAAGCATTTAAAGGGTACACGGGAAAACCGGATAAGTCCATTTTTTATGCCATCTTGTAATAAATTCCAGTTTGCATCATCTCATACCTTTAAATAAGACAATAACAAGACAGGTCACGAGAAAAAGTCCATAAATATATGCTCATACACGACAAAAATAAGTCCACACGGTGCAGAAACATAACACTATTATAACAACAACTATACTAGCGGACCAACTCGACATCGAGTTTTTTAAATGAAATTTTTATTTTGCGAGAAAAATATACAATATATACAATGAACGGAAGTAAAAATATTTTTATCAATAACTCAAAAACTATAAATGATAATTTCGTGAACTTACATTTTTGAACTCTACGTTGAATTCTCTATTGATTTGACTAATAAAAACGAAACCGGAAGTCGACCTCAAAACCGGAATGCAATTTTTAGTTCATCAAATGTCGACATGGATATTATTTAGCAGTTAATTTTGCATGCTGATCACGAATCCGGGGTCAGATTTGCTCTATCTTGACGTTTTATGCGCGTTTCGGGTCCCTTCCGGTGTCGGATCGCAACCGGAAGTACATATTTAGATTCGTCTTGACGAGACCTTTCGATCCATATATACATTGTGGGGTCTAAAACTTAAAGTAAATTTTAACTTCCGGTCATCTCAAAACCGGAAGTGAATTTTTGTACCAAAAGTATATCTTGACAATCTCATACGTAATACTAATAATATTCCGAAAAAATATTTTAATTATCTAATATGGTTTTTGAGTAAAGTGGTGGACAAGAAAAGGGCTTAGCGTTTTAGTATATAAGATTAGAGTTGACTAAAAAATGGGACGAAGATGTTGTGCAATATGTTGTAAGAAGTTCTAAGAAAAAGCGAATATATGGCCGAATCCAAGATGTAAACAAAGAACTGCGTCTACAAAGCCAAGAATTCGAGAGTGTTCCTGCAAGCGATTGAATTGCTTTGCTAAAATTTTAAATACAACAAATTTTAAGAGAATTTAATAATTTAATCTCTGTTAATGAACAAAATCTGTATTTGTGTGGGCTGATAGCTGAAGTATTGTAGTGGTGGAAAGGAGATGCTATAGGAAACATGAGAATGAAGCAACTTTGAGAGATTGTATTGTTACATACCAGGTGAGATACTCCAATGAACAAAATATCGTACTCGAGGAAAAAGTTGTCATCAAGCGTTAATAGCCTTGCATGGTATTACGAAAAGCAAAATCGAGTACTTAGTTATATCTTTAAAACGTGGTGGAATAGTACCCAAAGATAAACGAGAATCACATATAAATCGTCCTAAAAAACTTACTGTAAGTGATGTTAATAAATATAATACCCACATTCAAAGGACGTGCTAGTAATTATAGCAAAAAATATTCAACAAGAACTTATCTACCAAAAAAGCTTATTTCTTATGTTTAAAAAGAAACATCCAGTTTGTTCTGCATCCAATAAATTTTATAGAAAAATATTCACTACCAAATTCAACATTCTCAGGATGGACATACGTAGCATCTGTGACAGGTTTTTAGCTGAGTTGAGGTATTGGGAAAAGAACATAGTGGACTCTGTTGAAAGTACAAAAAACATAGAAACTGAAAAAAACCGCCTGAATATAGAAAATGACCTTCATAAGAGACGAGCAGCAGAATTTTATTCGAGAAAGCGTACTCACAACAGCAACCTCTGAGGATATGACGAGGGAATCAATCTGTCTGGACCATGGTAGGAACTTACCCATTACCAAAAAAAAATACCAATGACGTCTATTATAAGCGACAGCTTTCTATGTTTCTCTTTAATGTTCATTTATGTTCAACCTCACAGAATATGTTTTATGTATACCCAGAAACAGTTGACAAAAAAGGCAGTGACAATGTTGTTTCCCTTTTAAACGACTTTCTGTATAATCATCTGGATGGACAAGTTCGCCGATTAGATATTTTTTGTAATTCTGCAGATGACAAAACAAAAACTATACAATGTTTCGCTTTCTACACCATGTCATTCAAAGTTATATTTCCTGTTAGAGGCCTATATAGAGACTGACCAGAATATGGGAATTAAAAAACATAAAAATCGGTACGAGAGCATTGATGAGTTATGTGTTTTAATACGTTCTGATAGAACCAATGCAGTACCCTTTAATGTGGTAAATTAATTCTGAAAATCAAGTAATATTTATTAGTGGACCAATCATCTTTCCACAGTGTATAAGAAGAAATGTCCCTTTCCGATACGCGAAATCGAAACCGAAGAAGTAGCGGTTTAAACGAAGGTGAATTTATTCTTCCTGAAATAAGTTATGATGATAAAATCCACGTGGCATATCTCTAAAACTGTTTTTAATATTTTGATATTTTTTTAGGACTGATCAACATATCAAAATAAAAGTATGCCGATTTGAAATGTTTAAAACAATTTTGTGGTCCAGCAGCTCAACAATTTCTTTAAACCCTTCCTCACAATTAAGTTTTACATACCAGCCACATAAGCAGAATGTTCTTTTCTTTAATCCGGAGGATTAAAAAATTACTATAAAGCAATTGTTTTTTATTGAATAGGAGAAAAATCTCACTACCCTTTAAGATACAACGTTAAATTCCCATGGCTGGAATTATAATAGCAAACTTAAACTATTGCCAGCATGCGAAAAATATACCTTTTTTATAAAATCCGTAAACTAATTTTCGAAACCAAATTCAGATTTTTGCTTTAATCTGTGCCTTCTAAGAATTGCAAGGCAAAACAGACGTTGATAAAGATGTTAATAGAGACATGGGGAATCTAATGGCATTCCACAATGTATCTCCTCAACTAAGCAAAAATCCTTAGTGAATTTGATTTCTAATACTCGTACAGAGTATATCGGAATAAAAGGAAAAAGACAGTTAAGATTTGATTTCACGTATAGTGCGTCTGTGTATCCGCTTATACGTATTTCGCCCTAAAAGGGTTCTTCAAAGCAAAAATCTGAATTTGGTTTCGAAAATTAGTTTACGCATTTTATTATCATATGTTACAATTTGCGTCCATACAAAGCCATGTTAGAGTTGCTTCCTAAGACAGAAGAGATTTATTTTCACGTTCAGAGCGACTGTGAATAGCCGTTCTGAAGAGCCCTTTTGGGGCGAAATACGTATAAGCGGATACACAGACGTACTATACGTGAAATCAAATCTTAACTGTCTTTTTCCTTTTACCTTTATTATAGTTTTTTTGTTGGAAGTCTAAGACTCGAGCTAGCTAGCAACAAAGAACGGACTAAAAGTTTAAAGATCCAAAAACTTGAAATGGTTAATCTGTGACTTAGCCAGTTATTTCCGTCTACCCTTCATTTTCAATTCAATTGAAGAATTTCTTCAATTTTAAATGTTACTTATTTTGTTGTTAGTTTGTTTAGTGTGTTTGTTAACTTGCTTGTTTTATTTAATTAAATTACCAATTCTACACAAACAATGTTTGTCTAAAAGGAAATAAAGTATTTATTTATTTATTTATTTATTTAGTTATTTATTAAATGTAGTTTATCTTTATTGATTGTAATCTGACTGTATATTTTTGTAATGTAACGGTACATTCTTGTAAAAAGGTTGAAGAAATAAATTACAGACTTACTCACAATCTACTTATTTCGCTTGCGACGACGACTAGTTTCGTTCAGTTTTCTGGTCATCATTAGGTCACCGGTCAAGTAAAATTTTATAATGTAACAACCTTGTCTTGTCGATCTAAACATTGTCTAAAAAGATTCCGAAACCTTGTCTATTTAAACATTTTTTAAAAATATTCCGAAACTGTTTTCTGGTAGCATGTTTAATTAGATATTATTTTATGTAGCATTAAACCATAATTGATCGTAATCAAAATTACATTTTATATTTATTTTGAAGTTTCGATTTACAATGAGGAAATCGTCTTCAACAAAATCTAAAATACAAATAATTATAAATGATCTTATGGGACTTATTATATATGATCAAAATGGGACAAGAAATCACCTCTCCTTTTCAAACAACAAAAGGACTAAGACAAGGCTGCTGTCTGTCACCCACCTTATTTAAAATCTATTTGGACAGATCCTTAGTGAAATGGGTAAAAAAATGTATAAACATGGGAATAACGGTGGAAGAAAACAAGCTATATATACTTTTCTTTGCGGATGACCAGGTAGTAATTGCCGAAGACAGCTACGATCTTAGCTATATGGTAAGAAAACTACAAGAAGAATATGAGGTGGCAG
This sequence comes from Diabrotica undecimpunctata, assembly GCF_040954645.1. Lineage (NCBI taxonomy): Eukaryota > Metazoa > Arthropoda > Insecta > Coleoptera > Chrysomelidae > Diabrotica > Diabrotica undecimpunctata. The sequence continues at coordinate 40,787,590 of NC_092803.1, read as the reverse complement.
GTCTAAACATGAATATGACAAAATGTGAATATCTCTCAGTGGGAACAGATGAAATATGTGACCTAGTCTTGGAAGACGACAAAATCAAAGGCGTGCAATCCTGCAAATATTTGGGGGTCATTTTCAACAAGAAGGGAAATAGCGCAGATGAAATCAGGGAAAGAATAAACAAGGGCAGAGCAGCGACCCGTGCCTTAAAATCTCTTCTCTGGCAAAAAACAATTCGACGAGAAACCAAAAAACACATTTACGGTAGTATAGTCCAAAGTATTACACTTTACGGTTCGGAAGTATGGGACGCCACCAAAGCTAATAGAAACAAACTTATGACGACAGAAATGGATTATCTGAGACGAAGCTGCGGTAGATCGAAACTGGAGAGAGTTAGAAACGAACAAATAAGAAACGAAATGAAAATGGAGAGAAATATCAATGATGACATAGAAAGAAAACAATTAATCTGGTTCGGACATGTTAAAAGAATGCCAGAGTACAGATGGCCTAGGAGAGTACTGGAATGGATCCCTCCTGAAAGAAGAAAGAGAGGACGACCACGGAGAAGTTGGCGCAACGATATTGATGAAGCAATGGCGGCAAGAGACTTAGAAGAGGCAACTGCATATGACAGAAAAAGATGGAAATTGGGGGCGGAGATGCGGCGACATATATATATATATATATATATATATATATATATATATATATATATATATATATATATAAATGATCTTATATAATGTACATGTCCGTACCAAATAAGCTGTTTTTGGTGTATTTGTTCTGTGATGGTTGTTGTTCTCTCCATGATTGGTCTTATATTTTCATTTGTTACATGCATCATTCTCGATATAACTGCTGATCTGAGCCAAAAATTAATTTCCAGAACAAGGAGGTTTTGTTCCCTTTTCTTAGCGAGTTGCCAGGTTTCGCATCCATAAAGTACAACGTTTTTAAAAATGCCGTTGTATAGCAGCATCCTTTTCTGTTTAGGGATAGTTTTTGACCAGAGTAGTGAGTCTAGTGCGCGTATTGTTTTTTAACTTTTATGATTCACACATACCATGATGAAATTAGAAAATTACGTTTTCATATTCTAAGTTTAGTTCATCGTTTTCATCTCCTCCTATGGATAGGTACTTTAGTTTTGTTGCGTTAACATTTAGTCCCCATCGCCCGTCTTTCTGTATTATTCGCTTTGCCATGAATTGCACATCTTTCTGGTCCTGTGCGATGCATACTTGATCAGTGCCTCACTTAGGGAGATTTTAAAGAGCGTTGGAGATAGACTGCAGCCTTGCTTTAGTCTCTTATTTACCTTAAAGTTCACAGAGAGAATGAGGCTTCATTTTTGATCGAAGTTCATGGTAGCATCGTTGTATTGCTTTCACAAGTATAATGTTTATAGATGAGCTTTACTGTACTTTCCATAGTCCATATAGAGGTATTGTACAATAAGCTTTCGTCAAGTCCATAAATAATGTATGAGTTGGTCTATCTGTAGCCATTCTTTTTTCATTTAGTTAAGTTAAAGTGTCCAGCTCGAAATCCTGCTTGCCCATCTAGCTCAATTGGTTTAAATTTGTTTTTGACTAGGGCTTTCATAACTTTTCCGTACAATCTACTGAGAGTGCTAATAACTAAGATGCAGCGATAGTTTTTGCAGTCTGTCTTATTTCCCTTTTTATGGATCGGTATAATCCATCCTTTGTCCAGATTTCAGATATATTATCTCCATTTAGATATCTATTAAAAAGTTCTGTCAGCATATTAACAAGCGTTGGTGGTGCGTTTTCCAAAAGTTCAGAGGGGATTTCTTCTGGTCCATCATCATCATCATTTTGGCTTTACAACCCTGTGTGGGTCCTAGCCTCCCCAAGAATTTTTCTCCAGTCGTCCCTATCCATCGCCTTCCTCCGCCAAGCACGTATTTCCATATTTCTCATGTCTTCATCGATGTTATCTAGGAATCTTGTTCTGGGTCTTCCTCTTCTTCTTTGACCAATAGGTCTATCAAGGAGCGTTTTTCTAGCTGGGTCGGTTTGCTCCATCCGCATAACATGGCCTACCCACCTTAGACGTCCTATCTTTATGTGTTTTACGATATCTGGTTCCTGGTATATCCTATAGAGTTCGAAGTTGTATCGTCTTCTCCAGACACCATTTTCATTTACCGCTCCATAGATGCGCCTTAGTATTTTTCTTTCGAAACATCCTAACATGTTTTCATTACTTTTTGTTAAAGTCCAGGTTTCTGAACCATATGTTAGGACTGGGCGTATTATTGTTTTGTAGAGTTTTACTTTTGTATTTCTTGATATAACTGTAGATTTAAAAAGGAGATTAAGCCCAAAATAGCATCTATTAGCCGTGCAAATTCTGCGGTTTATCTCTGCGGTAGTGTCATTTTCAGTATTGACGAGCGTTCCCAGGTATACAAATTCGTTAACTGCTTCGATGACGTCATTTTCTATAACAAGTGGCCGTAGTGTTTGTGGTTGCGTACCTATTTTCATGTATTTTGTTTTGTTGGTGTTTATTATTAAACCCATTTTTGTAGCCGCTTCCTTTAATGCTACGTACGCCTCTCGTGCTGCGTTTTCCGTTCTCCCAACAATATTGATATCATCAGCATATGCTAAGATTTGCACAGATTTGTTATATATTGAACCGGTAGTTGTGATTTGTGACGTACGTATTACTTTTTCCAAAGCTAGATTGAATAGTATACAGGAGAGTGGGTCTCCCTGACGTAGCCCGTTATTTGTTTTAAAAGGTTCAGAGAGTTCCCCCTGGATTCGTACTTTGCATTCAACTTTTTCAAGGGTTAGTTTGGTTAAACTTACCAACTGATTTGGTACTCCTAGGTCTATCATTGCTCTAAACAATTCTCTTCTATTTACAGAGTCGTAGGCTGCCTTGTAGTCTATAAATATGTGGTGCGTGTCTACACCGTATTCCAGTGTTTTCTCTAGAATTTGTCTTAGGGTTGAAATCTGATGAATTGTTGATTTACCACCTCTGAAACCAGCCTGGTATTGTCCTATTATTCGCTCTGCATATGGTGCCATACGATGGCATAGTATATTGGAGAATATTTTATACGCTGCATTTAGGAGCGTAATTCCTCGATAGTTAGAGCATTCAAAGATATCACCCTTTTTGTGTATGGTGCAAAGTATTCCAATATTCCAATCATTGGGAAGGGACTTCTGTATCCATATTTCTTTTATGGATACATGGTCCATCTTCTGGTCCATAGGCTATTTTATTTTTCATGGTTAGTATAAGTTTGGCAGTTAGGTCGTGTCCGATGTTTATTTCTGGTCCATGGATTTGATATCTTCTTGGTGTTTGTTATCTGTATATCTTCTAGATATACAGATTTGAACTCTCGTAGTTCTTCTGCGTAGTAACTTTTAAATACATTGTTATGTTGTGTTCAGTTGTAAATCTACCTTAATATTAGTAAACCTACCTTAACATTAGTGACATATCAAATAGAAGAAGAAGCCCGGGAGTGGAAGGGAAAGACAGACATTGACTGTCTCTTATGGCTCTTTAGAGATAATTAGGTATTAGTATTAGTTTGTCTTGTAATAAATAAAATATACAGAAATGGGTCGTCTATTATAACAAAAAGCCCACAGAGTAGAACAAACAATGATGATGGTTTGTATATTTGTTGTATTGGTGTCCTCCCTACATAGATTTCGTATATGAACCTCCACTATGAACCTAGATATGAGTCCACTTCCTCACATTGTCGTTCCCTTGTAACCATTCTTTTAAAAATTCTTTGTTGATTGCGGTATTGGTTTTTGGTCTCTTACTTCTTAAGAAATAAGCCATTTGTGATACGTTCTTTATTTTATCTGTTTCTGTTGTTCCGGTTTATCACTATATAATATGCTCTTATTTGTTGGTCGGTAAGTTCGCTCTTCTTTTCCCGAGGCTTCATATGTAGCTCCCTTTAGCGATTCTACTATGTGGGTGTAAAGTATATTTGTGTCGTGGATCACTCATAATTTGTTTTTAAGATTTTTTTTAAATAGAAACGTCAAAACAAATATAAAATGTAATTTTCATTAGTCAATTATGGTTTAATTCCAAATAAAATAATATCAAAACTAAAACTTGTTTACCCAAAAAAAATACTTGTTCTAGTTAAAAATCGTTAATGGCAGACAATTGACAAAGTAAAACCAATTACATCTACCGACCACATCGCATTTTTTGAAGAATTTGCGTCAGAAATGTTATTTAAACTGGAACATATTCAGGTTTATAATTACTTTTTGCTGTCAAGAACTTGAATTCATTATATTTTAATAGCCATCAGATTTGGGTTTCATGTTATTTGTGGAGTAGAAGGATATTTAATCATTGTAAATGCAAATTGTTCACAAAAAATTAATTAGTTTTTATAAATAGTTTCAAATAGATTTTGGTTTGGAACCTAAATTAATTTTGAATTGGCTATAATAAACGGAAGAAGATTTTTGAAAATACAAAAAAAAAATAAAATGTAAAGCAAAAATATGATGTCTTGATTTATAATTCGGAATATTCCTTAAAACCTTAAAAATAATCGCATATACATTGTTGTGTTTCATTTTATCAATCGAACAGAATAAAAATTTTGTTTTGTTATGAAACGCGGGCACATAAATTTGCAACGCCCTGTACATCGATTTGTAAATATTTGTTATAAGTTAGTTTTAAGCAGTGGGTTTATCCATAATGAGTTTTACCCTGAAGGACTGAAAAGCATTAGTAAATACTTAAATGTGAATAGACAATTGTTTCCCGGTATTTGTAGATGCTATATTTTAAAAGCTTTTGGTTTTGTTTCGCAGGAAAGGCCAAAGCCATCAGGTAGTTATGTATTTAGAAAGTATTAAGATAAAACTGTTATCATTTTCAAAGAAAGTTGTTTAGAAGCGATGCTTGGGTTTTTCTGATGTAAAATAAGAGGAGGCATCTAGACATTTGTTGATTGGTTAGCGAATTTGGAATGGGGATGAAAGAGAGTGAATGTTTTGAAAGTTTGGAGTAGAAAAGAGGATTATGTGATGGTCATCCCAAAGAAGCAGTTGAAGTTTGGGGTAGTCATATGGGGTAAACATATGAACAATATTTCAAAATTTTCATAGGAAGTGTAATTATTTTACGAATATCCAAAAAAAAGATATTTGTATTTGTTTATTTATGTTATTTCTATTTATTTCCTTTTCCTATTTTATCCCGATAAGGAACAACTAAGAGATACTGAAAGCCACGAGAAAAGATAAGTAAGTATAACCTAAGCTGATTTATTTTTTTTTTGTTTAATAAAATGGCACCCTGAGATTGTTTTTTTTTATGTATGATTTTCGACACTTAGATAATTAATTAAATTATTAATTAAACTAATTAAATAAATAAAAAGTTAATATAAAAGTAAGAGAAAGCAGATCATAGTAATATATATATATATATATATATATATATATATATATATATATATATATATATATTACTATGATCTACTTATATATATATATATATATATATATATATATATATATATATATATATATATATATATTGTTATGATGTGTTGTTTGTTTGAATGATGAGCAATGAGTATTTTTAATAATATAGGGTTTTTATCGCGGTTCTCAAAGAATTAGTTTGTAAGTACTTTTTTAAATTATCTTTATTATAACTATTATGAAACACACATATATATCTAACCTAGTCAATGTAAATTTAAAATAAACTATCTTTAAACTGATATTCTTATAAAACTAATTAAATTCTATAGACAATCTAAAATTTAAACAAACTATCTTCAAAATTGAAATTGTTATGACACTAACTAAATTATATTAACAAAATTTTGTACCTTTCTTTCACTGAATGCCTAAATGAACTGTTTTCCACTAAGTATATAGATTCTAATCACCACTGAATGTCTTCGTACTTCAGTTATCCTTGTTTTTTGTGAAATTACTTTTTCCAATTATCAGCTTCTACCAATTTAAGATATAGTTTTCTTCACCAGCATTTATACACCACCAACCAAACCAGCAAACAGCATTTATATTTATTCTTCTTTTCAATATACCAATATCCAATTATTATAAGTTGATTTATACTAATCTCCAACCATAATATAATTTAATTTCTTCCAATATACTTTTATAATCTTCAATAATTATTTGTGTATAATTATAAATGTGCATTAATTATATGCATAATTTTTAATCTTCATTTAACTCACTATATTAAACAATTCGACTATTTGTACCTGATTCACTGACTCCAACTAACTTTCATATTTCTTACTAAACTTTTCTGACTGACTTCTTGAAAATTCTGAACAATTTACTTCACTATTCACTAACTAAATGTGTCTATTAACTTTCATAATGAACTGGCCTGACTTCTGACTAAAAACTTCCAAAACTGCCATCTTGAATCCAAATCACGGGTATTTATATCTTTTGGATGTTCCAGAACCATCTGATAATAAATCATGTTCTATTTAGTTCTATTTAATACTTGTCTGAATTTTCTGGAACAAACCATTTCGCAAACATGGCCATCTCCGGAGATTCAGAGAATTCCATTCTTTTCTATTAATAATTTTGTTTACATTTAGGCTTTTCAGATCAGAATAAACATTCAAATTAGTAACTAACACTCTAATTTAATAAAATACCCATTTCAAACAATATAACCCCACTTATATTCGTAAAATTCTTAAAATGACACTTAGGAATGGAGGGTATAGTGTGTTGCCTAGTCACATGGCTCACTTAAAATATCTACAAAATCATAACTACTAAAATACAACTTTTTACAATTATTATATGCTAATTTCTTAAAATGCCCTCACATAAATAATTTTTATAAAATTCTCTAGTATATAACTTATTTAAAATAATCAAATACTTTTTTATATCTAATATTATGTAGTATATAACTTATAAATTATTTTCTATAAACCCCAATCGTCACAATACCCCAAAAAATAATATTTAAAATAAATAATTTACTTATTATTTTTTTAAATATTAATTTTCTCATACCTTATTAAATTTAATAAATCAAAATTTTTTTTTTTTTTTATTTAAAATGTGTTAAATACATCCCTGTTCGCTGTCTATGTTAAAGCAGAGAACAACGCTGCACAGTTCGGCTATTCTATGGTCAAACTGTCATGTCAAATGGAGCAATGAATGCTATGTATATATCAGAGACTAAAATATAACCTTAATTAAAAATATAATCTATATTGTGTTATATTTATTTATAGACAAAATCTAGGAATTATTTCCATTCAAAATAACTTTCATCAATATAAATTGGTAAGTTTTACACTTTTTATAAAGACATTTACACAATCAATTCTGTATCTAACCCCAAATTATGATTTTTAGGGTACCAAACAATTTCCATATGTACAAAATTCAACAAGTATGATGTCAAATTTATTCACAACAAAGAAATCTACCATCTATCTATGAAATGGATCTATCAGTAAGTTTTTTTTTTTTTTTTTTTTTTTTTGAAATTCTTTTCTTTGTTTAGTTGACATATTGGGCATTGGTTAGTAATTTCTTTTGCTATACTTATGTCATTCTTTGCAAAATAATTGTCCCTAAATAGCATCCATAGCTTTCTTGAACCAATATGCATATAATCGTTATGTAAATTTTTCAATATTTTCTTTGCTAAAGTTCTAGTTATTACATATACTTCTATGCCATTTATTATTTTATAATATACTCCATCTTTCCTAAGGACTTTTTGTTTTTCACTCAAATTGATCTGATCTCTTATAATTTCTTCTTTAGAATATAATCCAGTACTTTCTACTAATTGATTTAATCCAATTTTTATTGTTCGCTGCCCTTTTTGTGATGTATTTTCTAACCTTGATAAAGCATCTGCCACTATATTAGATTTTCCAGAAATGTATTTGATTTCAAAGCAGTATTCACTAAGTATTAGACTCCACCGATGTATTCTACTGTTTCCATATTTGTTATTTAATATAGACGTTAAAGCTTGGTGATCTGTTTCTATAGTAAATTCATTACCCAACAAATAAAATCTTAATTTTGTGACACAGTGTATTATACTTGCTAGTTCTAATTCTGAAACTGAGTAACCCTTTTCATGTGGCTTTGTAATTCTTGAAATGAATTGTATTGGGTATTCGACCCCATCATGTATTTGTAATAATACCCCTGATAATCTCTCTATTGATGCATCTGTTCTTAATATGAATGGCTGTGTGTAGTCAGGATAGTATATTTTCAACTTTGACAGAAAAATGTTTTTAATCTCTTGGAATGCTAGTTCTCTTCTCTGATCCCATCTCCATTTTACACCTTTTCTCAGTAGTTCAAGTAATGGAATTTCTTTTATACTTAGATCTGGTATCATCCTTTTATAATAATTAATTATTCCAATGAATCCTCTTAAAGTTCTTAAATTGTGTGGTGTTTTATATTCCTGAATGACTTGTGTCCGTTCTGGATCCATTTCGATTCCCTTAGTGTTAAGTTTATAACCTAGATATATGACTTCTTTTTGAAAAAATGTACATTTTTCTTGATTTATTTTTAGTCCAACTTTGTCTAATCTATTTATTATAATTTTTAGGTGTTTCTCATGATCTTCAGCCGTTTTAGAAAAAATTAATATATCATCAATGTAGTGAATTACAAAATGTTCATATTGATCCAAAATATCATGAAGACATCTACATAGAGCACTGCAAGATGATTGAAGTCCAAATGGTACTACTTTGAATTGATATACTACTCCATCTATCTGAAATCCTGTATACTGTCTACTTTTTCTTTCTAGAGGTATTAACCAAAAACTATGCTGTAAATCGATTTTAGTGAAAAATGACATTCCTGTAATTCTTCCTAATATTCCATCTATACTCATTGGTGCTTCAAATTGCTTTTCAGTAATCTTGTTAATATTCCTTGCATCCAAACATAACCTGATTTCACCTGATCTTTTTCGTACTACTACTATGGGGTTAATAAAACGTGTGTCTGCCTTCTCAATGATCCCATCTTCTAACATATTATTAATTGTTTTGTTTACTTCTTCTCTGTATTTATATGGTATTGGGTATGATTTTGTTTTAAAATCTTTTTCCTCCTTAACTCTTATACTATGGATATAATTCTGTGCAATTCTATTTTCTTTATTGACAAGTCCCTTGTGTTGCTGCAATATGGAAATGACTATTGATTTATATTCTTCAGGGCAATTTAAAACTTTCATCATATCTTCTTCTTCACAAATAACATTATTCTTCATTATGTACTCATTATTCCTTGCTTCCAATTTTACGCACTCCGCCTCGTAGGCATCCATCTGCTTAAAACTTCCATTCCTTAAATATTCACTACAATAATTATTCTTTACATTCTTTTGGGACATTTCCCTATCATCAAAATACATTTCTTCTTCATAAACATCATTATTTTCTTTTAATAATATCCTATCAACTCTTATTCCTTCTTCTACCTCATCTTTCTGCATAAATTTAATTATTTGCCCTTCCAAAGTTACCATTTTTTCTTCAAAATCTATCTTTACTTTCTTCTTTTCCAATTCATCATTTCCCATTAATATATCAACACATAAATCCTTGACAATAAATCCTTGCATATTAATTTCTTTATTAAGAATATTAATTTTAAAATTGGCTAGTTTATCAATTTCACCCAACTTCTTATTATTTGCACCAATAATTTTAATTTTTGGAATCTTTATTATATCTGATAGTTTTAATGTATTAAAAATAAAATTCTCCGAGACTAAAGTACTTTCTGAACCAGTATCTATCATAATCTTAATCATTTTATTTTTGGCCAAAGCATTTATATAAATTAAATTAATAGATTCAATAATTTTATCTTCATCTAAAGAAATAAATTCAGAAGGTTTTTCATAATAGCAATGGCCTAACTTGTAATTCAGAAAGTTTACTGCACAAAATTTTGATTATTAGAATTGTCAGATTGTATCTGACCACTTGGATCTGATGTACTATGTCTTTCCCTACTATGACTTCTACTCACATTTTCTTGCCTTGTACTATTTCGTTCCCTGTCTTCGTAGCTTCTATTCCTTCGAACACAATTTACCTGTCTGTTATAGTTAGGTCGCTCTGTATTTCTTCTATTGTTAAAATCTTGTCTATTATTATTAGTACTGTTATTAAAATGTTGTCTATTATAATTAGTATTATTATTAAAATTTTGTCTATTATAACTAGTATTATTATTAAAGTTCTGTCTATTTGGATTACTGTTAGTATTATTCAAATTTTGTAAATTATCACCATACCTAGTATTATTGTTATATGATTGTCTATATTGTTGATTATCATTTTTATTATATTGAAAGTTATTGTTGTTTTTTCTGTTGTTATTATTACTTGTCATATTGCCTCTTTGTATTCTTTGAATAAAATTAATAAAACTATCTATTGTTTGAATATTTTGTACAGTTACGGTTTGCACAACATCAGCATCAAAATGTCTAGATACATTTAAGACTGTTTCATCCTCTCTAAGTGGTGGTTCTAAATGTTTTGCAACTGTTATCAGTTTTAATGCATAATCTACCATATTTGATTTTAAATTGTGATTATACTTTCCAAAATATAGAATTTCTCTAAACTTTGCTTGCTCTAATTCACCCCAATAATAATTTAAAAATTTATTTTCAAATGTTTGAAAATTATCTAAATCATTCTCAATACTAGCAAACCAAGTTGCTGCATTGTCATTTAATGTCACTCTAATATAATCTTTAATATCATTAATATTATTCACAAATCTTAATTTATGTTTTAAACTATTTATGTATACTCTAGGATGCAAATTTTTTATATTACCAGAGAATTTAATCCCAGTCTCATTTGTTAAATTTAAGTAAGGTCTCCCTATGTCTCTCATTTGTGAAATATCATCTATTCTCTGTTCCACATTTCTTATTTGATTACTATTTATTTGGATATTTTGTTGTATATCGTCTAATTTTTCTTCTGTGTTTCTCCTGTCTTCGTTAATTTTTACTTCTAAGTTACATTTCTGTAACTCTATTTTCTGTTCTATATCTATCTTATTATCTTGAATAATCCTCTTTACTTCTGTCCTCTCATTTTCTATCCTTTTCTTGTAGTCATTCCGTATACTTTTTATTTCATTTGCTACTTTTTTCTCTGCAGCTTCAAGTTTTTTATCCATTTGTTTTACAATTTTATTATTATTATCTTCTATTTTCTTCTCTAATTTTCTATGATTCTCTTCCAATTTCTGTTCCATTTTTTTCATGTCTTCTTTGACTTCTTTTGAATTCTGTTCCATTTTTTGTTCTATTTTTTTTATGTCTTCTTTGACTTCTTTTGAATTCTCTTCCATTTTTTTCGTATTCTCTTCTATTGTCTTGTTCATCTGCATCATTAATGACATCAAAGCTGCCATATTGACATTTTCCTCTCTTTCTGGATTCATTTCTGCAGTATCTTGTGGAACTTGAACTAAACTCTCCTCTTGTATAGGTTGTGTTTCTACTTCCACATCTTCTTCATTCTTTTTGCTTCTTGTACCTTTCTTTCCTTGAGACATTTTGAGACTTTATTTGTTCAAATATAATTAAAAATAAATTCTATAATTTTTCCTTTCTACTGATAATTAATTTAATTATATGAGAGCACTTATCTTCCCAAACTAATTCTTTTAAATAGAGAGCCCCACGTTGGGCGCCAAATTGTTATGATGTGTTGTTTGTTTGAATGATGAGCAATGAGTATTTTTAATAATATAGGGTTTTTATCGCGGTTCTCAAAGAATTAGTTTGTAAGTACTTTTTTAAATTATCTTTATTATAACTATTATGAAACACACATATATATCTAACCTAGTCAATGTAAATTTAAAATAAACTATCTTTAAACTGATATTCTTATAAAACTAATTAAATTCTATAGACAATCTAAAATTTAAACAAACTATCTTCAAAATTGAAATTGTTATGACACTAACTAAATTATATTAACAAAATTTTGTACCTTTCTTTCTCTGAATGCCTAAATGAACTGTTTTCCACTAAGTATATAGATTCTAATCACCACTGAATGTCTTCGTACTTCAGTTATCCTTGTTTTTTGTGAAATTACTTTTTCCAATTATCAGCTTCTACCAATTTAAGATATAGTTTTCTTCACCAGCATTTATACACCACCAACCAAACCAGCAAACAGCATTTATATTTATTCTTCTTTTCAATATACCAATATCCAATTATTATAAGTTGATTTATACTAATCTCCAACCATAATATAATTTAATTTCTTCCAATATACTTTTATAATCTTCAATAATTATTTGTGTATAATTATAAATGTGCATTAATTATATGCATAATTTTTAATCTTCATTTAACTCACTATATTAAACAATTCGACTGTTTGTACCTGATTCACTGACTCCAACTAACTTTCATATTTCTTACTAAACTTTTCTGACTGACTTCTTGAAAATTCTGAACAATTTACTTCACTATTCACTAACTAAATGTGTCTATTAACTTTCATAATGAACTGGCCTGACTTCTGACTAAAAACTTCCAAAACTGCCATCTTGAATCCAAATCACGGGTATTTATATCTTTTGGATGTTCCAGAACCATCTGATAATAAATCATGTTCTATTTAGTTCTATTTAATACTTGTCTGAATTTTCTGGAACAAACCATTTCTCAAACATGGCCATCTCCGGAGATCCAGAGAATTCCATTCTTTTCTATTAATAATTTTGTTTACATTTAGGCTTTTCAGATCAGAATAAACATTCAAATTAGTAACTAACACTCTAATTTAATAAAATAAACATTTCGAACAATATAACCCCACTTATATTCGTAAAATTCTTAAAATGACACTTAGGAATGGAGGGTATAGTGTGTTGCCTAGTCACATGGCTCACTTAAAATATCTACAAAATCATAACTACTAAAATACAACTTTTTACAATTATTATATGCTAATTTCTTAAAATGCCCTCACATAAATAATTTTTATAAAATTCTCTAGTATATAACTTATTTAAAATAATCAAATACTTTTTTATATCTAATATTATGTAGTATATAACTTATAAATTATTTTCTATAAACCCCAATCGTCACAATATATATATATATATATATATATATATATATATATATATATATATATATATATATATATATATATATGTATAATGTATATTTATATGTGACACACTGTATATTTTTGATTGTAGAAACATTCAGGGTATTCTAAACATTATTTGTTAATACTTCCCTATACCTATTGTGAACCGTTTTTGAGTTATAATGGTTTTTATATGAAAATTACAATTTTCTACCATGGATATTAAGTTCAATATCCTCTAATGTAATTTGAGTAAAACTTTAAATTCCTTATGAACTTATTAACTAGACATAGCATTATCGTTTACAGTGTAATGCGACACCCTGTATGTGGTTTATTATTTTAGAAAAATATGTTTTTTACTATCGATCACAGTTTTCAAATAATTTAACTTTATACATTTTTGTCACAAAAAAATTTTTTTCATAGACTATGTTGTTAATTAACAACATTCATATTGTAAGTTAAACATTGAACAATTAAAAATATGCTATCAAAGATAATATGCACTAGCTTATTAATCTAATAAATGTTCAAAATGTTCAAAAATCAAAATTCAATCCTTTATGATCACTCTTTTAATCAGATTTTAATTATTAGCTCTTGATATTGATTCTATATCTATTTCGTTAAGAACTTAAAAGGACTTTATTTATTATAGCTTCCTCAGTAGTGACAGGTTCAGACAACACCATATTTTTAATATATCTCCAAATATAGTAATCTAACGGTGACAACGGGATATTGGTAACCAGAGAAACGGATCTTTATTAGCTGTCCGTCTATTGCTAAATATTTCATCAAACAATGTGCCGACTCCTTGCATATTGTGAGCCGGTGCTCCATCTTGTTGAAACCAAGCCTCGTTAGCCTTATTATTATGTAGAGCGTACAGTGCTGGTACAATTACTTGCCATAAAATGTTGCAGTAACGCTCTCCATTTAAATTTTCGTTATACATTATGAGAAAACAGGCATTAAGAACATTGAAGGAAAATAATGCTTGAAATGTACTATTCCACGTGAGCTGAGGATTTTTTGTAAACTTCGATTCATTACCCAAATAATTTTTTTTGTAAAATCTTGATCTTGACATTGATAATTTCATTAAAACCCATTCACAAAAATCTACACGTCTTACATAATCTCCAGGATGTAACAGTTGAGCTAGTGTATACGAATAAATGGTCCAATTGTAACAAAAATTAGGGTGCTGTCAACGGCTGTCATATCTACATCCGCCATTATCATTGTCTCTTTAGCAATCAACGTGTGTGCACCTCCATATTGGACTGCATAATGTAGTTTTTATTAATGTAGTCTATTGTTCTATTTTAATCGGATTACACCGCATCAAGTACTGTGTTTTATCATTATTTACCTCAACCTGTGCATTGCAACCTATTTACAGTGAAGTAATTACGAAGTAAATACGATTCTCGAGAATCTTATTTCCCACCTAATGTCCCCTTATACAATGATGTTTTTTAAAATTATGTGAACTGCTGAAAATGTGAATTCGATACATGTAACAATTGCTCACATTACCATAAGGATGAATTTGGATTAGCTGCAAAATATCCCAGAATATCTATTTGTAAGTCTTTATTATCGACGTGGGTCCTTTTACTTATAAACTTACCAAAATGGAAACAGTTGTTCAACAAACGTTTTACAGTTTTATGATTTGGTGGAGGCTTCTCAGGACATCTCTCATCAAAAACACGGCAAGTTCTGGATATTATTCTGTTACACTCACCGTAAATTATAATTAAATTTAAAAATCATCATTTGTATATCCTAAATGAGACATTATTATTTTGTCAAGGAAATCACGCAAATTATTATTATTATAACTGTCACTCAATGACATACAACAAGGTTATTATTAAACATTAACAATAACTGATATTTTTGTCAGAATATTCCATAGGCTTATTAATGTTGATGAAGAGAGAGAGAGAGAGAGAGAGAGAGAGAGAGAGAGAGAGAGAGAGAGAGAGAAAAAGATGTACAAAGAGAGCGACTCTCTTCAGTCCTGATCCCCCCCAGAGGGAATGTAGTGGTCATCGTGATGTACGGTTTTAGGAATCGTGAGTAGGTCAACCTTAGTTAACGTATCTTCTCTTCTCCACCACAAAGACACTCATGGAGATCCTGCTGTCTTCCTGAAATGGCTACTGGATTTAAAATTGCTAATAGTAAGTATGGTTCCAGGTCGCTTAGTACCTAAGCAGATGGTGGAGTCCACTGCACCCTTGGATTCGTGTTATATTGGGTGGAATGAATCTGGTGATGAACAAGTGCTGCACCATGCTTTGGAATCGAGCCTGGTGTAATGGCAAAGCAAATCCTTTGGTGGAATGGAGCAATTAATTGCAAATGCAGTATATATTTTATTTCCTTATCTTCTCGAAAACTATAGAAGCCCTCCTCGCTTTTGGAAATCTGTCATTTACAAAAAAATACGTCAGAATTCATTGGTGTTAAAACTCAAATCTCAGGATTTAAGTGGCCATTATAAAAATTTCATGCGAATGTCTTCATCTTATTTTCAACGCTATGAGTGATAGTTTTACAAGCCTGCAATACTTATTTAAAATCTCAAAACAGCCAATCAGCAAATTTATTCCAGAAGTCTGTCAGGCTATTATTAATGGACTAAAAGACAATGTGAATGTAAGAAATGTTTTATTAATAATAGGTTTGATACAAATAACAAATTTATCTAAGAATTATAATTAAAGATAGTCATTAACATCAAAGGAATCTGTGCTGTAATACGATTCACTTGGACTGCCTTGACCCATATCAGCTTTAAAGGTACTACCTGTTGATGGTGAATGTGCTGATGGATAAATCGGATTCAGTGTAGCTCGTTGTATGTTCTGGCCGTGTTGTATAATAATTATGGGGCTGACTTTTGTAGTAACCATATTGTTCATTGTTGCTAAAATATAAAAATAATATAAATAATATCTTACTGTATTAAATGACAGTCGTGGTTTATCGTGATCCATTAAAAATGACAATGCTTTAAACGCGAGCCAATTACTTCTATATATTTCTGATGCACCTGAAATGTGAAAAATAAAATAAACAGTTATCCATAGTGTTTTATTTTATCATCATCATCATCATCATCTTGGTATTACAGCCCTTAGAGGGCCTCGACCTTCTCAAGCTTTCTACGCCATTCTATTCTGTCCCTCGCTTGCATTTTCCAGTTGCCGACTCCGATCTTCTCGGCATCTTGTGTTACCCCGGTTACCCCATCCATCCACCTCAGCTTTGGTCTACCCCGTCTTCTCATTCTTACGGGTTGCGCTGTTAAAATCTTTTTTATCATGTTTGACTCAGGGACCCGGGCTACATGTCCTGCCCACTGCAGGCGGTTTCGCTTAATTATAGTGGTAATATCTTTACCACCAAACGTATGCTTGTAGATATTCTGCAGTTAAAAGTTGTATCTACGCCTCCATATTCCGTTCTCACAGACCGCTCCGAATATCTTGTGTAGCACCTTTCTTTCAAAAATGGATAGAGCGGATTCATCTGTTTTCGTTAGCGTCCATGCCTCTGATCCATATGTGAGAACGGGGACTATCAGTGTTCTATACAGCCTTATACGAGTTTTTTGAGACAGACGTTTGTTAGCTAAGTACTTTGATAGACCATGATAACACCTGTTTGCAATTATTATTCCTTTTTATTTCCTCAGATGTGTTATTATTGGGGTTAACCGATGTCCCTAAATATATGAACTCTTTGACTGCTTCGAAGTTTTGGTCATTGATGATTAAATTTGTGTCAACATTTCCAGCTCTTGTGTTTGTGTTAATCGCCATAAATTTGGTTTTATTTTGATTTATCTGTAACCCCATTCGTTCGGCTGCTGCTACTAGCTCGGTTAGGATTTCTTGCAGTTCTTGCCCTAGTTCTTGTTATAATGTCCACGTCGTCTGCATATGCTAGAATTTGGACTGATCTATTAAATATTGTTCCCCGTCTATCTAAATTAGCGTCTCTTACAACTTTTTCTAAGGCGACATTAAAAAGCTGACACGCCAGCGCATCTCCCTGCCTTAACCCCCTATGTATTTGTGTTAGTGTTGGTGTTTTATTTTATATCACTTAATAATGCTCCAGTTACCTATCTTGCCCAGTCTTACTGTCCTTTTTTTGTTTTGAGTTCTCTCTTCGAAACACCGAAAGCAGAATTTTTATTTTGTCTTTGCATATTTGTCCCGATTTGTCCCTACCTCTTCCGATTTATACCCAGGCGTCTTCTTTTAAATTTTTATTATTGAAAGTCTCATCCTGGGGATCCCACACCCATTCGATTTAATTTAAACATTTTTTTTCCGATCACCACCATTCAACCAAGCGTGGAGCGTGATATACGACACGTATGCACTTTGATTGCGTCCACGAACAGACTATACGAACAGCGCAGAGTGCAAGAGGTTCGCGAACGTAGTGGATACCCAGCGATAAATAGTTATTGTTCTGAAACTACTTTTTTGTGACATGTCTAACTTAGACATTATGTTTATATGGAATTAAGCCACAAATATTGGTTATAATAAAAATTAAATTTTTAACCAACTAATATTTGATGCTTCGACTCAAAAGACAATAATAAAAAAATTCTGATACATTGTATAAACAAAGTTTTTTTGTTATTGGGTTATGACCTTATAAATCTGTCCACTTCAGAAATCGTTCGATGTGCACTCCGAAGTGGAAATCGAAACGTCAAAATAATCATTTTAAATTTAAATTGCAATTTATTCCCAACAAAAGTAGAAAATTGTCATTTATTTGTACTACAATACTAATGTTTTCCTTTAATGTTTTGTTGATTCCTTGCCTAGGCCAACTGGCTAGACTGTAGAATCCTATTGAATTTTTTTATATATTCTTCTTTTAACTAAAAAAATAATTTTAATGAACGTGTAACAGTGACGCATCAAACAATGGTAAATCCACCATTTAAATTTTTAACGATTTTTCTATATACATGTCAAGTTGTTATCAATTTATGTAACAAAAGTAGACTTTAGTGTAGGTAATTAATAAAATACGAATAGGATATAAAAGATACTTTGTCCTGGAAATTTACTGACGTGGCAAATAAGAGGCTATATTTGTAAACACATTGTTAAATAGTTATTTTTGTATATGAAGTCAAAAAAGTTGTTATTGGCTATTTAATGCCCGATATATATAAACAAACTACATAATATCAAAAAAAGTTTAAACTTATTTTTATATTTACGGCCAAGAATATAATCAGGAAAGAATGTATTTGAGTATTTGTAGTCATAGTGGGTATATTAGGTATTGACCCGAAAAATTAGCAAAAAATAACCTTTTTCGTGGCACTCTTTGATACAGGAATCTAAAAACTGCTTTTGATGAATTTAGTGATAATATTATTAGGCTACAAGCCCATGGGAGATTTTAATGGGACATTTGAATCAGCAATAATCACATATAAAACAATACCACAATATGTAATAACAACTTTTAGAGGGCAGAAGCTATGCCGTCAATTCTTATTGGTACAGGTGAGTCACATGGTTGATGAAAATATACTCTTATCGTCTAGAGTACGCCTAGGTATTTAACAAAACATGTTTTTTTACCGCCACTGGTCGTATAAAAGAGCGAGCAGAAACCCATTCGTCACCAAAGTTATTATGAAAGATGTAAGAACACACTGCGAATGCAGTTCCGAGGACAAACCAGTGAAAGATGGAAATGGAAAGATGCAAACTGGCCAAACTACAGACGACAGCTAAACTAAACGGAAATAAAGAGAGAATTCGAATCTACAGAAGCAGTGGAAAGAAAAATAGAAGAAATCACAAGTAGAATTTAGAAAATACGAACAACAGACGACTTATCACTCCGAACGAGCTAAGGGAAATAATAAAGAAGAGAAACAGGACCAGAAGAATCTTCTAGAAGACTAGAAGATTGGAATTCAAGATCTACGGAGACGAACTATCCGAAGAAATAAGGACAAGACTTAGAAGCATCATTGAGGACAAATGACACAACAACATCAGGAAACCAGAAGAAACCACGCAAACGTATGGAAGATGCTAAAATCCAAGAAGAGGACAAAACATAAGATGCCACCCATATTCGACAAGGAAGTAACATACTACGAAGCCGAACATAAAGTGGATGCAATCGCAAGAAGAATGGCACCAACACACAGGCAAAATCAAAACATGTCGAACCAAACAACCAAACTAGAAGTCAACAATGCCTACCGAAGAATAAGAAGAAGGAACGATTTTTTAGTAGAGGAAGAAGACCACCTAAATCCAACAGAGGTTGGTAAAATCATCATAAAACTAAAAGGAAACAGAACACCAGAGGGATCGGAAGACATTCACAACATCGTACTTACGGAACTGCAAAAGAAAATGATAGTGAAACTACACTGCATTTTCAGATTTTCCTAGAAAAAGCGCATTTCCGAATAACTGGAAACATGCAAAAATCATCCCTCTCCTAAAACTAAGGCAGGATGGAAGAAGACCAAAAAACTACAGGTCAAAATCTCTCCTGGAGTCATGAAGAAAAATATTGGAGAAGATCATCTACAGAAGACTTATAGAACATGCAGAAAGAGGAAGAATCATCCAAGAAGACCAATTCGCATTCAGTAGAGGTAGAAACTACGAACTACAGCTCGCAAGAGTTGTCAGTGATACGAAGATTTGCTTCAACAGAAACCAGAAACCTGGAATGGCCATCCTCCAGGATGCAAGATGTTCAAGAAAAATGCCACAGAGCAGTATCCTATCGAGCATTTTATACAATATTTTTGTTTCAGACTTACCAACAGATACAAGAACAAATACAGCACCCTATGCAGACGACATAGCAATCTACACATCAGGAAAAGAGGATAGAAGGATCGTCCAGACGTTAGAAAACCACTTGGAGAGGATCTCGGAATCCACGGACAAATGGAAAATCAAGATACATGCTGAGACGACACAATTCATCATCTTCACACAGCAGATCAGCCCACCAGTAGTCGACCTTACGATGAAAGGAAACGTCATCCACTCGGAACCATCAGCCAAGTACCTAGGAGTCCACCGCCACAGAAGACTAAACTTCACAAAGCACGTTCAAGAAACCAAGGTAATGGCATCATCATCATGCAACCTCTTCTGTCCACAGCTGGACATAGGTCTCTCCCATTTTTCGCCACTCTTCACGTAGCCACTCGCCACTCTTCGCCGTGAAGAGTGAAGAGTGAAGGTAATGGCAACTATAGCTAAAAAACTAATACTACCTTATATTTGCAGGATAAGTCCCCTAACGAAGGCTAAGAAGATCCAATTATAAAACTCCTATGTTAGGTCGGTGATGTTGTGTACAGTTCCAGTATGGAGTTCCAAGGCAGAAACCAACTGGCGGCAACTGGAGAGGTCAAAGTCGTCATGTTATCGACTAATCGACGAAGCGTTATGGGAGGATAGAATTTCAAGTGCAACCATCCAGGAAAGGCTCCAGTAATCATCACTGAGAGAGGTGGCTGAGAACAGGACAAGATACTTCTTCCATTAAGCTAGAAGTAGACTCCTAAAAACAAGAGCCATCCTCGACAGAAAACGAATACAGAGAATGTACAGAACGAAACATAGGCTGATCGACCATCTTATCAGCAATTAGCTAGGTGGTTGCAACGTCGATCAAACAGAAAAGTAGATACGATGCCGAAAACAAGTACCTACAGAAAAAGATGCCAAGGAGGGTGCGGAAAAGGGACGTCAAGAAAGAAGGTTATTATATCTCAGGTTAGAAATATATTAAGAGTGAAATGTAAATTATATTAAGGCAATAAACGTTTTTATTGTATTTTTATTTATATTCGAGACATTCTTTGTATGTTGGACGAAGAATTCCTACCTACTTACTACCTACTGTAACAGGTGTGCTGAACGTGTTCTATTCTATCGGTTTGGTGAGTTGAACGAAACTGATAACTTCCCGTCCGGTCGGTAACTACATGTGCTGAATGTAGCTACCAAACTTCCAATACCGCCCGATGTGTTGAACCAGACATTCTGTCTCGTAGACATTCATTTCGCGATGAGAACACCTGATTAATTCCCCCAATCGTCGACTTATTATTCTCGGGCCAAATATTGTAACACTGTCCTTTTAAGGTCTACGAAAGCCGAACATGTAGATATAGAATTTATATTCCGACTGTATTTATTACCCGAGGTCTTCACACAGGTGAGATAAACTTACCACTCAAGAATTTTTTATTGGGGGGGGGGGTTTGACCAAATTTATTTATATCTTAGGTAGGCAATATAAAAATAATGACCTGCTAATGCCGTGCAAAAATATAGGTACCACGAGCAGGAAATTTTTTTATTTTCGTAAAGCTTTTCCCAATTTTCGGCAATATGACACAATATGGCATTCATATAGGTAACGGCTTTATAAGCAGAGCATGAACCGACTAATGTTTTTGCATTTTCACCGCACCAAACTTTTTTATTCGATTCTACATATTTTTTCAAGTTCAAATATATATTTTTTTATTTTTCCAAGTGGGCCGGAAATTGTTATTAACGAATAACTTATAACAAAAAAATAACTTATTTAATATTTAATATTACTTAAAATAACAAATTCCCGAATCTCTTCGAGAAATTTTTTTAAGCGTATCTCTTTGAACTTAATAATTTTTTGGTCACATGGGCTTGTAGTCTATATGTACATAATAATGCAAAAGAAAAATGTCATTTTTTACTTACAAACAATATATAAATAATGTAAGATCGCTATTTGATTTTAAATAATAATCGTGAAGATCGCTAAATTATTTGGAAAACTGACACAATTTTACTAAAAAATCATAGAAAATCCTTTCAAATTAGAGTTTGCAAAGTTATTTTTGTTAATTTGTTGCTTAGTTATTACAAAAATAACTTCAAAACTCGATTTTTTGAAAATTTTTAGTAACTTTTCTAAAAATGCACAGAAAGCTTTAATTTTGGGTGAGAATGGGGACAATATCATAAGTATTCGGCTAAAAAACTTTAAGAAGTTTCACTTAATAGTTATTGCAAAAGTGTTATGTACAACGTTATTATGCGTCTACATAAATTCTGAAAGAACCAAATTGAAGAGTGTACTCTATTATAATGACCTTATAGTATATTTTTTCATTATAAAATGGTCTTGTTTAATTATATTATATTTTAATTACTTATTATTATATCTCTTCTACATTCTCTTCTTTTAAACTCTCACGTTTAAATTAGCAAATTCAGATAATATATGTCAAGTGTTGAAAACCCACTTGTCTAAATCCCCACACGTTTTCGGTAACTATTAATTTAAACCAAGTACAACAAACGCTTTTAAAATATCAAATTTCTTGAAGCTTAAACTAAATTATTTCATTTCTTAAAATGCATTTCGTAATTCTGTAACAAAAGTTAGAGATGACGGCTCTAATTTATTACGGTGTTTCAGTAAATACCGAGGTAGGATAATGGGTCATTACATACACAGACAAATCGAGCAGTAACTATAACTACTATACTATAACTACTATATTTTAGTAGTTAACGAGCCCTCGAGATGAGAAAATCCACATTCAAGCGTCTAAGATGTCGATTCCCCTGTTGAACGCATCTACAGCGATCATTATCTTCCATCTTTTTGCCACATACAGTATTCAAAAGGTAAGTGAGTTTTCCCAAATAGATTTATGAGTTACGCCAAGTGTTTTTCCTATTTTAAAATTACATGTATATATATATATATATATATATATATATATATATATATATATATATATATATATATATATATATATACAGGGTGTCCCGGAAAATAGTGCGTTCCTTAAAGGTATGGGCTGAGTGTAGCATTTAAAACAAAAAAGTCTTATAGCATTTTTGCATAAAGTCAACCGTTTTCAAAAAAAAAATGTATTAAATTTAATCCATTTGATTAGTGTCCACAGAAAAGCAAATACATCCGGCAACGTTGCGCTCCAAAAGGTATGGGCAGAATGCGATAGTTTAATTTATTTTGATACAGAAAAGGTACATTATTTGTAAACAGTTGTAATTACCCGTAGCTCAAGAATAAATAGTATTGTCATGTTTTCGATTCGCGAGTATCACGATGTGTTAATTACGTACGGTGAAGCCCACTGTGACAGTAATAGGGCTGTTAGACTTTATGTTGAACGCTATCCCGAACGACGACATCCTAATGCCGGAAGTTTTGTTAACCGTGTCCCAAAGGTTATTAGAGACGGGTTGTGTGATACCTAAAAAAACTAGCGGTAGAACACGAAGTAACCGTAGACTAAATGCAGAAGATGTGATTTTGGATATAGAAAGTAATAATCCAAGAGTAAGTACTCGATCTGTGGCTAGAATGGTTGGCATTTCAAAATACATTGTTCACAAGACATTTACGGAACGACTGTTACATCCTTACCATTACCAACGAGTGCAAGCTTTACACCAAGGCGATTTACCTCGAAGATTAAGATTTTGTAGA
This sequence comes from Diabrotica undecimpunctata, assembly GCF_040954645.1. NCBI lineage: Eukaryota > Metazoa > Arthropoda > Insecta > Coleoptera > Chrysomelidae > Diabrotica > Diabrotica undecimpunctata. The sequence continues at coordinate 40,763,790 of NC_092803.1, read as the reverse complement.
TGGTTTCAAAACAAAATCGCCAGAGAACCCGAATTTCCGTGCAAAGTGTTGTGTGCAGATGAAGCTTGTTTTATGAGAAATGGTGTGTTTAATTTTCACAATTGTCATGTGTGGAGTGGTGAAAATCCGTATGCTATATGTAGGACAAATTTTCAAAAACAATTTAGTATAAATTTATGGGCTGGGATTATTAGTAATCGTCTGATTGGACGGTACGAACTTCACAGAGAAAATTGAATGGAGAATCCTATTTAAATTTTTTGCAGCATGTTCTACCGATACTTCTTGAAGACGTTCCGTTACAAATACGCTCTGAAATGTGGTTTCTTCATGACGGGGATCCAGCACATTTTACGAGACATATTAAAGATTTCCTCGACATCACTTTTCCTCGTCGTTAGATCGGTAGAAATAAACACGTTCTGTGGCCACCCAGAACACCAGAATGCAATGTTGTGGACTTTGATTTTTGGGGACATCTAAAATCATTAGTATACGACAACCAGGATGAAATTAAAACAGAAGCTCAATTGCGACAACGAATTTTTGATACTGCTGAAATAATCAGACATAATTTACATACTTATAATATTAAGAATAATTGGATTCGTCGAATAAACGCGTGTATCTGTGCAAATGGTGGCCATTTCGAACATTTATTGTAATAATAATTTTCCATGTAAGTAAAAACAGTATTCAAACTTTAATTATTAAATATTTAATAAAAACAAATACATGCTTTTTCTCTATCACTGTTATCAGTATCAATACATATTATGCCTAACGATCGATGATTCATGATAGCTGATTTACAGTAATTAACGAAGAATAACAAGGAACGCAACGTTGCCAGCTGTATTTCCTTTTCTGCGAACAATAATCAAATGGATTAAAATTAATAATTTTGTTTTTGAAAACGGTTAACTTCATAAAAAAATGTTATAAGACTTTTTTGTTTTAAATGCTGCATATCGTTAAGGAACGCACTATCTATTTTCCGGGACACCCTGTATATATATATATATATATATATATATATATATATATATATTTCAATACGTCCTACTTTAAATAAAGAGAAAGGCTTGTGTTATCAAATTAAATCACTTAACGATTAAATTTTTTATGCTAAATATTGTAAAATAGGTTTATAAAAGTACTGTGATTTTGAATTAAAAATCAAATGTCAACAAATGGAAATGAGTAAACCCTTTTTGTCTCAAAAATTCACCTGAGCTTTGTTTATAAAGATTAATAAATTTAAAAAGCACCGTTTACAAGACTAAACGTTAAAGTTTTGACAAAAAAAATTGCGCCATGATGCATCAAAGATGATGCGTTTAAAATTGAAGCTATTTGCACTCTCTCGATTTTACTACATATTTCAAAAATTGAATTCGTAAGTTCAAATTGAACATGCCTTTCATTCTAATCAACGAAAATTGATGTTACTTTTAATTTGTGGTATCTCGTTGCAAATATTAAAATAATGCATTTAGTGATTTTTTATAAACCCAGTAATTTGTTTAAACAATTTAAAATCAATATCTTTTGCCAAATTTTACTTTTCTCTTACTATTATATTGGTAGCATAGGTTATGAAATGATGGTAACTTAAATGTTTATGCATTATAGTTATAAATAATATCTTTTAACAATAAACTTATTAACTATAATATCTTTTTACAATAAACTAAAAAAATTAATAATAATAATATAAATAAATTTATTGTAATGAAAATCAAATGTATACGTGTTAATTTTGCTTGAATTACGCTTATTATTTTGACAAATACTTTTCTTGATTCAAAAAACATTAAAAATATATTTTAAATTAATTAATTATTTTAAACTTTGTCCTAATTTTAATTAACAATAGAATAAATTAGGTTTTGTGTATAATTATACAAAGTTTATGATAATTAATTTGCTTAAAATATATTTGTAATATTTTTGATTCACGAACAGTAATTGTAAAAATAATAAGCATTAATCGCGAAAAATTAACATACATATACATAAATATTTAAGTTACCTATTATTTATTAAACTTTTCTACAAATAATAACAAGAGGAAAGTAAAATTTTGCACATAAATATTTATTTTAAATTTTTTAAACAAATTACTCAGTTAAATAAACAATTCACAAATTATATAATTGCTTTTTTCCAATATATGCAACGAAGTATCCTACAAAAACATCAATTTCCGTTGATTAGAACGGGAGATCTTGCGACTTTTATAAATTTAAAGCTGTGAATGCAGTTTTTGAAATACTGTGAATTTTTGAAAAAATGCCTGACTCGGGTTTTAACAATTCGAATAAAAAACAGTATGTATTTATTGTTTTTTTATGCATTTTTTATCTTCTTCTTCTTCCTCTTTATAAGCAATTCTGCTTGTTCACTGGCGGATTAATGCCTCTATGGAAGGTTGTCACTCCATCTTTTGCGTGGTTGTCCGATACTTCTTCTGCCGATTGGTGACTTATATCTTGCTATTTTGACGACGCGGGTCTCCTCCATTCTGCTTATGTGTTTATTCCATTCTTTTTTTCTATTTTGTGTCCATTCATTTATACACTGTACGTTACATTTTCTTCTGTCTTCACTTCTCTTTCGATCTCTCAGCGTATTTCCTGTAATTTTTCTCAGTACTCTCATCTCTGCCGTTTCCAGTAGCCTTTGCGTTGTGGCTGTGTCGGGTCTTATTTCTGAGGCATATGTCATTATTGGTCTTACACTGGCTTTATAAATTCTTGACTTCATCTCAGTGTTAATGTGTCTGTTTTGTCATATAGTGTTATTAAGGCATCCTGCCAGTCTATTTGCTTTTTGTACTTGATCTCTTACTTATTTTTTATAGATTTTAATAAAATTAAAACCGTTCACATATGGTATTACGGACTTCTCTCGTGGCGCAAATGAACTCTTCCAACTGTTGGTTGTGAATCCAATAGTCGAACTGATAATTGTAAAAATCCGACATTTTATTTATATGAAATTATTTTAAAATGAAAAGAGTCTGGAATAAAAAATCCAATATTGTTATTACAATTGGATGACATTTATGATGACTTTTAACTTTTGACCGTTCGAGAATCGTTACGGATCGAATTCTAGTAACCATCTTTTATGTTTTTGATTTTTTACTTTCACTTAATGTCAGTATTTTGTTGGTTATTTCTTATGCAGTTCTTAATTTAAACCTGCTTAGAATAAAGTTTGATGACTAGAAACGAATTGATGGAGAGTAGTAAATTGATGTAAAGATCACTATTTTGTGACGCTACTTTCGTAACGCCGTGTTGGGGCGATACTCCCGTGACGCTCGCCTCAGCATTTTAACCTTTGGGTAGTGACGCCACCGTATTAGAGATCGGGTAGACTGTTTTTTTTTATGTTGGTATTAAACAGGTTATTGTAAGGAATCGAACGTTTCAGTACCTTCATGGACCGTTGTGACTGACAGTTAGTCGTCATGTGACCATTACAGTGTGATAGTGTGGTATAGAAAACGAGAAAACCAGAAAACTAGAAGAAGAATATAAAAACAACGGAATGGAAATAAACTTAGAGAAAACCGAATACCTAACAACAGAAAACAAGGATATGAGAAACCTAGAGATAGACGAGGGAAGACAAATAAATGGAACAGATAAATTCAAGTATTTAGGAACCATAATATCGAGCCAGGGAACAACAGAAGAAGATAAAAACAACAGACTGAGACAAACAAGAAACTGTATAAGACAACTAAACTCAGTGTTGTGGGATAAGAACATTACGATAAAGACAAAAAAGAGAATATATAACACCCTGACAAGAAGTATCCTGACATATGGGTCCGAAAACTGGACAATAAACAAGAGAAATAGAGGTAGAATAAGAGCAGTAGAAATGGAGTTCCTGAGGAGAAGCTGTAGACTTACAAAAAGAGACAGAATTGAAAACGCAGAGATTAAGCGGAGAATGGGAGTGCAATCAGACATAATCGACTATATAGAGGAGAAGAGACTATCCTGGTACGGCCACGTCAGAAGAGCGGACAGAGGACGCTGGATAAACAAAATCACAGAATGGAGCCCGATTGGAAGAAGAAAGAGAGGAAGACCCCGAAGGTCATTCAGAGATGAAATCGACGAGGCTATGGAGAAAAGAACCCTGCGAGATGGAGACTGGAATGACAGGGAAAATTGGAGAAAACGGTTGAGTGAAGGAAGACAGTGAAAACTGTGGAAATCCTTAGTAGTAGTAATAGTAGAAAACGAGCTTTCGGGTGTCCCAGACTGGCGCCACTAATATCGTTACAAAATATTCTGAGGTAAGCTTTTAAGAGTCACACTCTTGATACAAAAGTAAGAATGCTGCGATGCTACGTCTTCTCTGTCCTTTTTTGGTGTTGAATCGTGGACCTTGAATGAAGATATAAGCAGAAAACTGGAAGCATTTGAGATGTGGCTATATCGGAGAATACTTAAGATCCCGTGGACTGTCCGAGTCACAAATGGGGAGGTCCTCAGAAGAATGAATAAGAACCGAGAGGTACTGACCACCATCAAAACTCGAAAGTTACAATTCTTCGAACATATTATGCGAAATGAATCCAGATATCCTCTCCTTCAAGCCATCCTGCAAGGAAAAATATTTGGAAAAAGGAGGTCCAGGAAGAAGAAGAACATCTTGATTAAAGAACCTCAGAATATGGTTCAATACAATATCTGTGCAGCTTTTCCGCGCTGCTGCAGATAAGATAAAGATTGCCATGATGATCGCCAACATTCGTAACGGATAGGCATATCAAGAAGAAGAAGCTCTTAGATATTTGTACATTTCTCTAATTCTAATTAAAAGATTGTTAGATTTGAGCAATGGGGATTACGAGCACGGGCAAGCTTACTTGCAGAAACTTTTAGAAGAAGTAGGACTAGATAATAGTGATATTGAATCAATGGGATGGGAAGATGAATCAGGGGAAGAGGAACAAGACATTAAGGAAGTTATAAATCACGACAGTAAATCAGAACAGGAGATATCGAATGCAGATGAAACAGTTGCGGTTCGTCAGTCTGCCCGTCTTTTCTATATAGGTATGTTAAAAAACTAGAATATGTATTAGCAAGTCGTGCTAAATTTTTATTGTTTTAGGTAAGAACCGTACAACTCACTGAATGAAGCATCTTCCAAAGCCAAGAACCACTACAACAAAGACAGGATAACATAATAATTCGCTTACCAGGGCCTACAAATGTACTAAAAATTTAAAGGATGCTGTCGAGATTTGGAATTATTTCTTGAATGGCAAGATAATTGGTATCATTGTGGAAAATACAAATGAATACATAACCTTCATTCAAGAAAACTATTCGCGAGAGCAAAATGCTAATCTCACTGATGAAATGGAAATCCGTGTTTTTATAGGACTCTTGTATTTATCTGGGCTAGGTCACTGTAATCGTATCAGCGTAGAAGATGTTTGGAGGAGAGATGGTTATGGTATAGAATTTTTTTATTTTACGATGATTCTACAAAGGTTCCGATTTCTTCTTCGTTGCATTAGGTCTGATCATAAGAAAACACGGGCAGAGCGATCAAAAATTGACAAGCTTGTCAAAATGGTTATAATCATTCAGCATTTGTTACCATTGATGAGATGCTTCCTGCTTTCAGAGGCAAATGTTCGTTCCGTCAGTACATTCCTTCAAAACCTAATAAATAAGGACTCAAGATATTTGAGTATCAAAAATACGCTTAAAAAAACACATTTCTGGTTTACGCGTTAATTTGACAATGGATAACTGGTTATCTAGACGCTGATATTCTACACATTATTAAATGTTGCAGGAATCAATACTCAGGTGATATATAAATTAAACCCAGAGACCCAAATATACGGCGACGACATTTGTTAAGAGATTTAGCAAACGCATTGGTTCATCAACATTTGAAAAGGAGAGCAGCTCTTAGCAATCTTCCGAGGACGCTGAAGCTAAGACTTATGGAAGTAACTTGAAGTGATGCACCGGAAAATGAAGAAATGCCATTACCGCCGGAAAGTGCATCTACTGCGGCTGGAAGAAAAACTAGTTTTTCCTCCTACAAATGCAATGCATTTATGTGTTTAGAGCATATCACTTGTATAACTTGTAAGAAACTATAGCGCCACTACCCGAAGGCTAATACAGAGAAAAAATAAAAAACCGCCAGTACTTTAGTCGTCAGAGATGAAAACGCCACTGACCTCTAAAAATCATACGAAAAAGCTGAACTTTACTAAGAAGTTCCACTTTGGTACCCCAAAAAATATGCAAACAAGTTTACCACTCTTACATCCCGGGTCCTCCCTAAAACGCCACTCGTTGGCGGAAAAAAGAAACGGAAAAAATCGGTTTACTTTACTAGCACTTTTTATGTAGAACGAACCGTTCTATCAGAAACAGTGCTGGAAGCGACTGGTGACTTTGAATGGCAGTTACGCACTCGAAATCAATTTTAATCTTTCCTTGCCGGATCATAAAAACAACACAAAAATTTAAATTTTTGTGACGAAATCTCTTAAAAGGTACATTCAAAAAGGAGTGTAATTTTTTTCAAAATTTTACACCAAAACACCTTAGTAGAGTAGTAGTAGAGTTATTTAGTGTAGGTAGTGAGGTATTACGTGCGTAATGAAAAATATGGAGATTTTCACCGATTTATTTGTAAAAAAATACATCGAAATTTAACACTATGTTATATATTGAAACAATTCTTTTATTCGAATATAGAAAAACTTTGCAGGTAGATGACGTTGAATGAGGATATGATTGAACTGTTGCATATTTACCCAGTTGGAGCCTCTATTTGAAAAGCGTGCACCGGTTGGGACTGAATAATTTGTTCCTCTTCTTTGTTTTTCGGGGTCGAGATCACCATTCTCTCTTCTTTGTTTTAATAGAGTTTGTGAGCCATCAGGCCAGTAGCAACTCCTCTTTGGAAATCTAAAAGAGATTTCTTCTCTCGTATATCGCAAAATATTATATCAGCATTGACGAATGATATGTCTATCAATCTCCAAAATAGTCTGCCACCATTTCTTACAGCGTTTATCTAGTCTATAAACAGTTCTCAAACGATCAGCATGGTCAACACCCCCCATGAATTTGTTGTAATATTTTACAATCAAAGGAGCGACAATATCGGCCTTAGAACCATCTTTTTGAGTCCTTTTGGGATGTTATTTTCTCAAAACCGTGGTAATCACTGACAAAGTGAACAACTTTGTTGTTCTTTTATTTCCACACTCCAATATCCATCGACGAAATCCTATAATGAAAAAAGCTCCGAGCTGCGTGAATTTCTCAGTTCTCAAATTAATAGGAAGAAACTTTTTATATAGGTCTACTTGTTCCACAGCTGGAGTTGTTCACTTGTTAACTTCTCTCTAACAATACTATGGGGGTAAAATAATTAATAAAGAAAATAATTCTTTGCTTTCCCTATTCTTCTTCGGTAAGGTGTAGGACTGCACGAACTCCTAGTCAAAAGTCTTTATATTTTTTATTAACTTTGCTATGTTTTCTCTGATAAATTTCACAATATATCCATACTGATCGGAAAGACACCTCATCATTATTATCCGATTCTTCGTCAGTTTGGAAACTGAGATCATCCGGTATATGTTCAAATAAAAAATTATCAACAATATTTAATAATTCCGCATCACTTAAAGGTTTTTTTGCTGGTCCAGTCTATCTATCCTTTTTCCTATCTAAAAGAAAAAAGGGGTTAGAATATAACAAGAAGCGATAGACACGAAACAAATTTATGATCAATAGTAAATTACTTCCCGGTATATTATAACCCGGTATACTGAAATTTGATGGTAATTTTTAATTTATTGGCACACGTGTTACAGAGATAACAAATCACAACGCTGTTATTGCAACGCAAGTTAGGTTATGCACAGGTTATGCACTAATATCGTTTTTGTTTTCGCGCTAAAACAGTGTTGTCGGTTAATTGAAATTAACATATATTATTCTGTAAACTGTACTTTAACCCCTTACTGCATGATTTTTTTATTTTTTTTTTGTGTGTCATATATGGCACACTATGCATTAAAACAAGATTTAACGAGTAAAATTAATAAAAAAAATGACGTCTATTAATTTCTAATTATAATAATTATTCAGTGTGAAAGTTGTAAAAACAATTTCTATCTTTGTTTAAGCAAAGAAATATATTACACTTCTCGCATTTTATGAAGATTTTTGAACCACAGGGATATTTGCATCTTTGCCTTTCAGTACACCATAATGGAAGATGACCATATCCATCTCGTACTGCCATAACACTCTGCTACTGCCATTTTGAAATCTGCCATAGCTAAATTATTAGGCTCATTATCACTTCTTCTCCAAAGAATCCACTCATTGACAGTCATCAAATCAATAATATGGAAAATATACGCATGTATCATTTTTTGGATCTGAGTTTGATCCTATAATATCCCAACATTGAATCCATTAGATCTACTCCCAGATCGTTATAGATTTTGGACATGGAACCATTATAGATGTCTCATCCTTTTTCGAAAACCGTTCAACTTCAACTGTTGGCATACTCCCAGCATATGTTGATAAAATGTTTACTAATTTGTTGTCATATCATGTAACAACAGATATTTTGGTAAAATCAATTGTGGCGACGTTCTAAACCATAGCTCCTCGGTCGATCTTTTTTAATCTTTTTAATCTTTAATCTTTTCGGCCTCTTTTGGCATATTACTGTTTGGCACTCTGTTTATCCTAACTGTTCCTAGTGGTACATACCCGTTTCCCTAGATAAATTTGCAATCGGACGCTGTTGAACCAATTATCAAAGAATATTTTGTGATTTGTGTCTTGGTACTGTTTGTGTTAGCAAAAGAACCACATTTGAACTTACCCCTAAATCAGGAAAATCATCTCGGGGACAACATTAGTTTGGCTTCCTGCAAAAATTTCATAATCGTAGGAAAATCGGCTAACACCACTAAGAAGAAACGCCTTATATCCACATTTGCAGGGTTTTTGCGGATTATATTGTTTTATAGATGAACGCGCCTTTGTTATCTGCTTATCTAGGGCTAAAAATTCCTCTTTCGGAACTTTGAGTAACTGATTCCTTAGTTTATTTAGTAGCGGTCGGATTTTAAAAAGTTCATCATGACCAGGATTACCGGCAGAAATAGCATCGTTATTGTTCGCAAAATGTAAAAAAACGTTTTATTTCTTCCCATCTATTGCATGACACAACATCTGAGATCAATCGATGATTCAGCCAGGAGTTTCAATAACTTCTAGCGTTTGGTAATTACACCATTGACATATAAATACAGGTTCCTAAGAACTGTTTTAGTTTATTTTTAGAAAGTTTTAAAGGTTTTTAGGGTCTTTTTTCCACTGAATGTAATTTGATAAACTATATCTTTGATCATCTCATTTGTTAAAAAAAAATTAAATAATGCGTAAGGGGAATTCGCTTGTTGCAACTCAGGTGATAGGTCACTCAGGTCAGTAGAACCGAGAAATCTTATATCATCATCTGATGTTACCAAATTTCCTTATTTCCAAGTTGGATGGTTTTTACTTCTATTCTTTATTATATTATGTCGTAATTCGTGCAAATAAATATCATCTTCGCTATCCGAACTGGTTTCTAAATCCGTTTCTGGGATAATAATATCTGATTCATTATTATCTATTATATCATCTTCACAGTCAGACTCTGGGGCAAGAAAATATTGCAAATATCATCATCTGATAGCCCTTCGTCTTCACTACCATCTGGTATTTCCATTACCATACGAGTTTCACCAGAAAACTTTTTTGGATCCATTATCTAAAATAAAAAAAATAATAATAATACCTAGTGCAGTACGCCTATTGTGCCATATATGAGAGTTTTGCACGACAGTGCATATTGTGATATATATGACACAAGCATATTTTTGATAAAAAATACCAAAATATAAAGAAATACGTGAAAACACTTACAGAAATTCTTTCTTGAAGGTCTATCTTTCATAAAAGTTCACTTTGCTGCATTGAGATGGGGCTTTATTACCAGTTATACGAAATATGTGCTCTATATAGAGATGTTTTATTTATTTATTTATCGTATGGCATACAATAAGAACACATATTTAAAAAACAATACATGGAGTATTACAAACGAACATCTAATGCATTAATATAGTCTAAAACATTTTCGGTCGCATTCAGGAACTCGTCAAAAACTCCAGGGAACCGCCTTCGGGGGCATTCTTCAACAATGTGACGGACGGTCTGTCGTTGCGCACCACAGTCACACTCCGGAGTAAGGGCTTTTCCCCATTTATGTAAGCTGTCAGCACATCTACCGCTTCTTGTTCTTATTCTGTTTAGCGTTGTCCATGTACTCCGGGTCAGTTCAAAGCCTGGCGGTTTCTGTTCGATACAGGCCATTTGCTGTGCTTCCTGTGGTGAGTCGCGCTCCCATTGTCTTCTCCAAGCGTTGGTGAGGTCGAAATGTTCCTGATGTAAGGAGGTGGCCCTTAACATGACAGGATATCTGGAGCGCAGTCTGTTCATTTCGATATCACGCCTATTATGGTGGATGGGTAGTTGATGGTTAGACTGGATTTTTCGATATTCTCTGAGAAGGGAGTGACTTCTTCGTAGTTTAGGCGGTGGAATGTGACTCAGGATAAGAAGCCAATAGTTGGGTGTTGGTCTAATTGTACCTGAAATCATATATATATAGAGATGTGATGCATAAATATTTTAAAATAGGATTCGATTTTCTAACGGTTAGGTATAAAACTAAGTATTGTGCCATATATGACCTACTATGCGGCAAGGGGTTAAAATACCTAAAGGAAAAAATCAAGGTAAATATAAAGACATATTTTAGACAAATTTTTAAATAAATGGTACTTTAAAGTACCGTCCGTCCATTAAGGATTAAATAAAATTTGTATGAACTCGACAGTAAAAATTCTTCTTTTAATCAAAGTGTCCCATTGACAAAAATCAAAATGCGTTAAAGTGAAGACTGTAGCTTTTGTATGCAATGTTTGTATTTTGTCGTAAATGAAGTCACTTTTTATAAACGTGCTACATAAATAAACGTTGCGTAATTTTTGCAATTTTTTATAATTCTCATGAGATCAATAAAATTTATCCGTTTTCCCCCATTTCGAGGGGGAATTTTATGGGGTCCCAAAATTGATATTCTTATCAAAATTAGGCTTGATTTTGAGAGGTTCAGAGAAATTTTCGTATCTGAACACGGTTAAATTTTGCTTATTTCCCTGCAGCAATATACCGAAGGTATCCCCGTGTACTTAAAAAATAAAAAAACTAATTTACACTTTATTCTGGAGAATAATTATTCATTTAAAGTGATAAATGTTTTTCATCCCTAATAGGCTGTACAAATATTTTTCAGTACCTACCGCGATCCTATGTTCATTCTTTTATAAAAATTTAACAGTTAAAGCTTTCTTAATGTTTCAATTGAACCCTACGACATTTACGTCATTTTATATTTCTGTCAACGTGATTAATGATTGAATATACCAATAAAATAGTAATAAATAACTATTTTTTAGTGAGGGTCCACTAACGATTGCCTAATTATTAATATAAACGGTCCCCTAGAACCGGTAGTCTCGCTGTTACGTTATTCGTATTGAAATTAAGCACATTTTTCTTTTCGTTTTTGTCAAATTAATTTAATCAGGTTGTATTAGAGCTGTCCTGAAGACAATGATGTAATAAATAGTTTCCAAGGCTAAAAAATATATTTAATTCTTCTTTCTTTCAATCATATTATTTGCTAACGAGACATCGTTACTTAATTGTTTGCAACAATTGCTATAAAATGGCCGGTTTATAGTAAACATATAAAAAAACCATATATTGTTTTGTATTTAGTGGGTTTAACCAACTTAAAGAGTAATATAAGACAAATAAAATCAAAGAAAATTGATATATACAGATTTTGAAGATTTTAAGAATGCTTTTGACAGCACAAAATATCAAACATGGGACTATCATAACAACAAACTATCGCTAATAACACTCTTTTAGATAAACTGATGATGCTCATTGAACAGTGGGCGAAACGTCTTATATAAATAGATAAAATAGCACAACTCTTGTCTTTTTTATCTTCAAATTGACCGAAAACATCCCATTCACTTACAAGTGCACTTATATATATATATATATATATATATATATATATATATATATATATATATATATATATATATATATATATATATATATATATATAAATATATATATATATATATATATATATATATATATATAAAACAAAACTTGACTATACCCATCAAATACGTTTATAAAGAAAACACAATTAAAGCGCGAATAAATGGCGAATTTATAAAACCAATTAGAGTATACAATGATATTGGACAAGGAGATTCACTGAGCCAATTATTATTTAATGTCATTATGGACGAGGTAATAATAAAAATACGCAGTTTAAAAGGATGTAAAATGGAAAATGTGAAAGTGAAAATACTATGTACAAATGGTATAAGTAATACAAACAATATTGTCTTGGTAGTGGAGACCGAAGACGATATGAAGGCTCTTAAATCGTTTTAACAAACAAGGAAAAAGTTTGGATATACAATAGCAACAGCAATAGCATTTTAAATATCTGTTAGCAGATGTTGCAGGGCGCCTACATGACATAATACACAAAAATATAGTATAGAAGACAACGATAAGTCTTATCATGATGTAGACTGCAGAGTCAAGAAGTGAACAAGACAAATAATGCGAACAAAAAACATGAAAATATTAAATAGAATTACGAGCAAAACTTTTTATGATAACGAAATAAGAGAAAACATTAGACGACAGTGCAAAATAGATCGGGTTAATACATGGTTAAAAAAAGTGTCACAAACGTAATAAAAGAATGGTGCGATACAGAATAGTAAGAATATCTGAATATTAATCATCAATAGGGCAAAGAACCTATCTTAACCCTTAGCTACTATAATCTGGGTCCGTCGAACCCAGAGAGCTCCCGGCAACCACGCACTCTCCCCACCTTAAGTAATTTTTGGCTGCGGCTCCGTCTATTCTCTGCTTATTTATTCCACCTCGTGATCTGTGATTTAGTCTGAAATATGATAGTGAAGAGTGCATAATATTTGTTTGGAACTAGCGACTTTTATCAACATTCGTAGCATTACCAAAAAAATCGAATTCCTTACAATGCGATGATTATCGAATATTAAGCTTGATGTCTCATGTCCTTAAAACTTTTCTCAGAATCATCCATACACGAATTTACAAGAAGTGCGAGTTCCAGATTAGTGACACTAAATTGGGATTTCGAAACGGATTGGGAACACGAGAGGCTCTTTTTGCTTTAAATGTGTTAACGCAACGATGCAGAGACATGAATGTAGATGTATATGCATGTTTTATTGACTATCGAAAAGCATTTGACTGCGTTAACCATCAAAAGATGATAGAAATTCTGAGAACAACTGGAGTTGACCAACAAGACTTGCGAATTATCTCAGAACTATACTGGCACCAAACGGCAACAATTGAAATAGAGCACACAACATCCAAAGATGTACAAATCCAACGAGAAGTGAGACAGGGTTGCGTCTTATCACCGCTACTGTTTAATTTATATTCGGAGTGTATATTCAGAGAAACATTAGACGAGGTCCAAGGCAAAATTAAGATTAACGGAATCAGCATAGACAACATCAGATATGCTGATGATACCGTCTTAATAGCAAGCAATGCACAAGAACTACAAAATATAATAAATGCGATAGTTCACCACAGCGAAATGTTCGGTTTACATCTAAACGTTTCCAAAACTAAAACTTTAGTATTTTCAAAGACATCAATAAACGTACATGTGTATTCCAAGGGTCAAATAATAGAACAGGTAAATTCCAAAAAATATTTGGGAGCAAATATCAATAGTCAGTGTAATCCAAAAAAAGAAATCCTATCAAGAATCGAACAAGCAAGGAAAGCATTCATGAGCATGAAAACATTTTTTACCAGATCAGACCTTAGTCTGCAGCTTAGAATCTGAATGATCAGATGTTACGTTTTTTCTGTCTTACTGTATGGCTGTGACAGTTGGACAATGGACTCTGAAATAGAAAATAGAATAGATGCCTTTGAGATGTATATATACAGACGAATGCTGAGAATTCCATGGGTACAAAGAGTTACTAATGTTGAGGTACTTCGTCGCATATGTAAACAAAACGAATTACTAAGAATAATCAAAGAGAGAAAAATGCAATACTTGGGTCATGTGTTGAGAGGCGAAACATACGAATTACTTCAAGTTATACTGGAAGGAAAAGTACAGGGCAAAAGATCAGTAGGAAGACGCCAGAACTCGTGGCTGAAAGACCTGAAGAGATGGTTCGACCGCTCATCCGCAGAAATCTTTCGCGCAGCAGTTTCCAAAACTACAATTGCCATTTGGAGCGCCAACCTTCGAAAGGAGAAGGCGCCATGAGAAGAAGCTACTTTTATAGACGTAGCTGGGTGTATTAGAACCACTTATAGCAATTACGTTATATTTACATAATTATTGTGTATAAGGTAAATATTATTTTATATCAGGTTAATTTAGTCTATTCTAATTTATATTATTTGACATTGTTTTTTGTCGTTTTCTTTAAGTAGTATAATATGTATTTTCTTCTTTTCAGTTTAAAATGGCTCGAAATAAACCTCTTACCGTCGACGACATTGATGCCTTATTTCAAAGTGAGGATTTTTGGATTGACGATCCGGAAAATGTTGCGTCAACGTCGGCATCGTCTTCAAAAAATGTTTTAGTGAGTGCTGAGGAGATAGAAGGAGGAACCAATATCATCCAAATGGCCAATGGCAGCGATCAAAGCGATAGCGATCAAGAAATTTTTAGTGATCATGATTCGGTAAGTGATATCGACTGGGATCTATCAGATGAAGAGCAGATGCAAACTTTATCTAGTGAAGAGACCGACCAATCTGAAAATAAAGATGCAATGGATAAGGAAAACCAAAGAAATGACTATTATGGAAAAGACAAAACAAAATGGTCGAAAATTCCTCCAAAAAGAACTAAAGCTCCCAAAGAGAATCTTTTGAGAGTTCAGTCTGGTTTAAAAGGTGCCATTCGCGCTAATACTCCTGACAGTATTATAGGAACTTGGAAATTTCGGATTACTCCAGATATATTGGAAGAAATAGTGCTTCGGACCAACGAAAGAATTGAAGTTATCAAACAGAAATACGGGACATTCAAACGCAATAAAAATTCCAGAAAGTTATTCGGTAGTGCTTTTATACATCCCGTTGATATTGCAGAAATGGAAGCGTTTATTGGTTTGCTGTACATGCAAGAAGTATTTAAATCTGGACACGAGGATTTACGTTCAATGTGGGCAACTGATGGAACAGGCCGAGATCTATTTCGATGTACAATGACTCCAGCAAGATTTTCCTTTTTAATGTCGTATCTCCGATTTGATGATGCTATGACAAGAACTGAGAGAAGAAGAGACTCTAAATTGGCCCCAATAATTATTATACTTCAACGATTTGCACAAAATTGTACCAACAACTACACACCTGGATATTTTTTTACTATTGATGAACTGTTAGTTCCATTCAAGGGACGATGTGGCTTCAGAATGTACATTCCAAATAAGCCAGCTAAATATGGCTTAAAAATACAAATTTTGGCGGATTTCAATACCCATTACATGTATAACGTAGAAATATAAAGTGGCAAGAACGAAAACAAAACTGCAAAATCACCCTTCTCTCATCCTACCGAAGTGGTTTACGGGTTACTCAACCAATTCATGGCGAAGGACGTAATGTGACTGGTGTACTGGTGGTAATGTAACTGGTACACTTCCAATTGAGGCTGTGAGGTAAATTGGCTGTGAAATTACTAACAAATACCGTAATTGTGACCTCCTTAGTTCTCTACAAATCTGTTACCGGCAAACATCTCTCAATTACTGAGTTCTGTAAACAGATTTTTAAAAGTCTTTTAATGCCACAAACAACTTCTGAAAACACTTTAAGAACTCTGCATACGTTGGACGAGAAAGAGAAAAGGGGAAGGTGTTGAGTATGTTATAAGAACTTTTCAAACCGTGAAGGAAGAACATCAGCGATGAAGAATGCCAAAAGGGTGTACACTTTTTGTCCGGCATGTGCCGTTACTACAGCATATATATATATATATATATATATATATATATATATATATATATATATATGTGTGTGTTAAGTGTTTTGTGAATATTCATACATGTTCTTTGAAAAAATAAATTGTTTTTGTATTTTTAAACTTAAAATATCTTAGGGAGAAGGTATTTGATTATCTTCCTGGTGTGAGCCAATATGGCACACATGGTACACATTAAAACAAATTACAAAAATAATTATAAATAGACCGTACGTACCATGTTGGTACATGCTGTTTTTTACTTAAAAAAATGTATTTTTTTTTTATTTTAGAATAGAAATAATTTTATTATTTTAAAATTATTAAAAAAATGTTCCGGTCTGACAGAAAACTTATATCATGATGGTCCGTTGCTTAACGTGTTAAGTTGTGGTTACAGAAGAATGACTTTATTTTTTGAAACATTGTGCGAGCTGCTTCAATTCTGCTTTTGATCTTTTTTACTTGGGTCTAGTTGGTCTGTAATGTACCATACCAGATTTTTAAAATAAGTAAAAGTAGCTTGACATCTTGGCCATGTAAGTCCTCGAATCGTAAATGTTGAAAATACTGAGTCAAACCTCGGTTGAATGCAGAACTGGTAAATTTGAAGTTACCACAAGAGTTCTTGGATACTACCCAGATATCATGCAAACTTGAGTCAAGTTTGATTTTTGTTTACTTCTAAATAATTGTTGCGTTAAATATGATGAGGCAAGTTTGCGACAATATTACTGCAATATTGTCAAGTTAAAGATGAAAAGATTATTGTTTCAAGTTTGTCGCAGCATTGCTGGAAATCATGCGCGCCATCTGCTGCAAGTTGCAAAGTGACCAAAGCAGTGGACGAAGCAGCCATTTTGTGTACATATGAAGGTGAAGCTTACATCACAGACTTACAAAC
The DNA here is from genome assembly GCF_040954645.1 of Diabrotica undecimpunctata. NCBI lineage: Eukaryota > Metazoa > Arthropoda > Insecta > Coleoptera > Chrysomelidae > Diabrotica > Diabrotica undecimpunctata. The sequence continues at coordinate 40,746,617 of NC_092803.1, read as the reverse complement.
TTACATTGAAACAAAATAAAGAAGCATTAACAAAATTGTTTTAGTTGTAAAATTGAATATTGTATTCTTTTTTTGATTACTATTCCTTTTTGGTGAAATTGCGGTTTTGCGGTTTGCGAAAAGACTCTCGTATATTTACATACTATTTAAAAGTGGTCCATATATCTATTGTTATTCACGTTTTATATATCTTAGGCGGCACCAGTCTGGAGAGGGGCGGTAGAGATAACGGCCTATAGGAGGCTCATGACACGAGTGGACAGAACAAGTCTGTTACGAGTGGCATGCGTCTACAGGACTGTGTCTGCGGCAGCCTTGTGGACCATCACTGGATGTGTTCCGTTGCATATTTTGGCGGTGGAAAGAGAAGAGCTCTATGAAAGAAGATGTCCAAACCTTACTATGGCCGAGAGAAGACAGGAAAGGAAAGGTCAATTGAAAGATGGCAAGAAGAATGGAATAACACGGAGGATGTGGCACAGTAGACTGTGGCCACAAGCGACTGGATTATTTCCTGACACAGGTACTCACAGGACACGGTTGTTTTAGGGCCTACCACCTCTCTAGGTTCGGAAAGGCTGACACAGATAAATGCCTATACTGCGAACACTCGGATACTGTGACACATACGATGTTAGAGTGCAACAGATGAATAATAAAAAGGAACAGAATGTAAAGAGAGACAGGTTTGAATTTTGTTACAGTGAGAGAAATGATTGAGAGAATGATTGAAAATAAAGCAGGTTGGACTAGTATACACAACTATATCCGTGCAGCGATTAAGAAAAACGAAGAGAGAGAAAGACAGCTGTACCAACGGCAAAGGTAAGAAGGAAAGATGCTGGAAGTTGAAGGTTGAAAAGTGGATCAGACTGTGACACGCTGAAAAGCGTGTTTTTGTATTTTTTTCTAAAATTTTGAGGTTATTTAAAGAAATATCGATATAAAAGTAGAAGATTTCTATATTCTCCACAACTTTTGCATTAAACATTTTTCTCTAAAACCACAAGTTACGGTATTATTAATAAAAAACTGATGATCACCCGTAAAAACCACCCTCAATATGACATTCCTCGGGACTCAGGTGGTGGAAAATTGAACACTTATTTATCCTTATATTTACTAACGTTATAGAGCCTTAAAACGTTATAATAAATTTATAACAATAACACTTTTTTGTTTCAGAGCTGAAAAACAAAGTTAAGGCAAAGAAGCTCTAGCCACGATTTTAGATTAAATTAAGTGACGTGTATAAATATATGGCAAATAATAAATAGTTATGAATAGAAATTGTATTTTAATTATATTTTACAGATTGTATTCACGAATATTTTACGTGAAAATGTACATGTCATCTGACAAGTAAAACTCACTAACTACAAAAATGATCGAAATTGAGATTTTGTCACCAAATGAATTAATAGTTTAATATCTTTGCCTGGAAAAAGTCACGATCTACAATATCGTCTGTACACCGACTTTTAATTCGAAATAATTCATTATTTGAAAAATTTTACAAAATCCCGGCAGGTAAAAGTCGTGATTGCAGTTAGTGCAATTTTCAATTTGCAGTTTTTCTTGCCGACGGTTGCACGCAAACGTCAGCAATTTTGTAGGTTATGTTACTTCAGTTACTGACAGTTTCACGACGCGGTTAGTAATTTAATGATATTTACTGTTATAAAATTATAATAATTGCTGTAATAAGTGAAAATTTGTTTAAACCTCTGTTTAAAATCTTTCACAATGTCTTCAAGAGGTATGAAAATGTTGAATCTTGTGTGTCAAGACCAAAAAAACCAGGATATTCAAAATAATGTAAGTAAAACTTAACGTGTAAATTGTATTATCTATTATTAGAGTTTCGATTATGTTTTTGAGTTTAAATTTAATTTTTAGATTGCCAAATCTGTTGTATTTGAAAGAATGAAGGCTTGTTCAGATAATACTAATTTAATTATACATCCTCAACCCGAGAAATCACAATCTGAGCACATAAACGACAGTAATGTAAGTTTTTATTATGAAATCATTATTCCTCTTGGATACTTATTTTTGTTGATTTTTTAGGACAAGGGGAATAATCTTTCACTCGTGGATTATAGCTTTGACACAGATGATGATTTTTCAATAAATTCTGACGATGATCTCAAATTAACTGTTTCACATACACAAGATTTTGATATCAGCGATTTTTCTGATTATGAAATTGAAAATAAAGAAAAACAATTAACTAGAAAAAGAAAAAGTAATACTAGTGGATGGAAATCAAATATAACGAAGTCTCAAAGATCTCAATGTCTACCTTATAGAAACAAAAAGAAAATATGTCCAGATAAAATCCCAAAAGATATACCTAGACTGTACAAATTGTAAATTTAAATGTACTACTTTTTTTACTGAAGAAGATAGACTTAAAATATGTAAAGCATATTGGGGTTTTCAAAATTATAATAGGCAAAAGGATTATATTTTAAAATTTGTTCAAGTAAATCAACCGAAACGCCGAACAGTGACTGAGTAATAATCACAATGCTCGTAACTTATCAAAGACATATTATTTGAAAAATGATAATGGTGGACATAGGGTTTGTGCTCAATTTTTTCAGAAAACCTTGTGTATTTCGAATGGTCCTGTCAACACAGCGATAAAAAATGCCAGTTCTGTTGGCTGCTTTTCTGGAGAGGATAAGAGAGGAAAAAAAGCACCAGGAAACAAAACTAGTGAAAAAGACTTAAACATGGTCAAAAAACATATTGATAGTTTTCCTGTAATGGAATCCCATTATGTACGAAAATCTTCTAAAAAATTATATTTAGACAGTACATTATCAATTTCGAAAATGTATAATCTTTATAAAGACGATTTCTGCAAGGACAACAATATAGAGGGAGTAAGGGAAAAAACATACCGCCGCATTTTTTGCAATCATTATAATTACTCTTTTTTTAAACCTAAAAAAGATCTGTGTGCGACTTGCTCTAAATATAACCAGACATCTGTTAGTGATAAGAAAAATTTAGAATCGGAGTATACATTCCATCTAATTCGGAAAAGCCAGTGTAATGAAGCAAAAGAAAACGACAAGTTAAAATGTAAAAATGATCCATCATTTATAATGTGTTCATTCGACTTACAAAGTGTATTGCAGCTGCCATATTCTGGGGTCTCTTTATTCTATTATTCACGAAAAATTTAGAGTCTGGTCCATCGAGCAAAAAGACAAAAGAGGGAATCTAATCGTTATGAAAAGGCGACCAAAAAAGTGGCCTCTGATGGCGGACATATCCGGAAATGCGAATGCGCCAAATTTAAATTTTCCGACCCTTATTAACAGTAGCTATAAAATAGTTTTCAGAATGTGTCTTAGACGAGAAAATTTTAATTAAATATTAACGATAACAGTCTAAAATGTGAAACAATTGTTAAAAAACTTCAATATAAATAATATTTCATGTGACAGTTGGTACAAATAATAACATAACCCAACTAAATTTGATTTCTTAAACAAGGAAAGACTCTCTTTTCTTGTTTAATTTGGCCTCTCAAGATGGCACTTCCTGTCTAACAATATTTTTGCCCCCACTACCTTTACATTCCCTCTTTTGTCTTTTTGCTCGATGGTGTGGTCACTCGCATATGGAATGTGACTCGATGCATTCTGCCATAGAGTCGGCCAAAAAATACAAATCGGCATTTACAATGAATGACTGGGTCGACATTTTTAAAAGTGCCAGAAGTCCAAAGGGAAATAAAAATAAAAACGGGGCTTATGAAGTAAATTTGCTGAAATTTATAGACTTTTATGATCTTAATGATTTAGCTTCGAATTGTATTAAAAACCGCAACAAAGATGAAACCGGCGAACTTGTGTCATGGCTTAAGATAAATAGCATAAAATTTGAAAAAGGATACCCTGATACAATGTTTTACAGATACGACCATACATCTGATTACAAAAGGATCAATGTCGCTGGTAAGGGACGTACTAGAACCACTAGTATTGAGTTGAAACCAGCGTATAATAATTTACTACCTATTTCTGAACAGAAAAAGGCCGACTTAATAAAACTAGCAAATTCAGGGCATATTCCAGAGGAAGTGGTTTCGTGGTATAAGAATTTGCCAACAAAAAAGTCACTTAAAGATGACCGCTTGCCACAGCCAAATTATGATGAGGAAGATGAATGATAAAAGATAGTTTTTTATTTATTTTGCATTGAATATAAATGTTTGTGTTAAATAAAATAATAAAAGTAAAACTATATTTTTTTTTTATTTATATGGGTTTTTAGACGGCAGGTAAAATTCACGAACTACATTCTTTCTCAAAAACTTAAAAAATACACGATATTTTAATAAACATTCTATAACATATTATAGCGTAAACTTGTTTCTCAAAATAATTTCCTTCTGTTATAACATTGGTTCAAAAATTGATTTTTTACAGTAGAATAAACTTTTATTATTTATATGAGTTTATAGACAATGTTACGGCAGGTAAAATTCAGTAACTACATTTTTCTCAATAACTTCAAAAATGCACAATATTTTAATGAAAATCTTATAACATAATATAGCCTAAACTTCTTTCTAAAAGTAATTGCCTTTTGTTAAAACATTGGCTCGAAAATAGATTTTTTACAATAGAATATGTTTTTATTATTTATATGGGTTTTTGGTCAATTTTACGGCAGGTAAAATTCACTAACTACATTTTTATCCAAAACTTTAAAAATACACAATATTTTAATAAAAATTCTATAACATAATGTAGCCTAAACTTGTTTCTCAAAATATTTACCTTCTGTTATAAAATTGGCCCAAAAATGGATTTTTTACGATAAAATATGCTTTAAAACTTGAATATCTCTGTTCTTTTAAAATGGCACTTAGTGAGTTTTACTTGTCAGCCGACGAATATTCTTCTCTTCACTACCTACATTCACGGTTTTAAGGACAATCACCCTTAAAGCATTGTGGAAGAAAATTATAAGATCCTCAATGTAACAAAAATATTGCAAAATTACCGTAACAAAACTGTGTCTACTACTATATCAAACCAAATCTGTTGTAAGTTTGTTATATCAACATTGTATATTCTTTATAAAAATAAACATCAAGCAAGTTTGTCGCATTGTAACTAGCAAGTTTTATTTAAACTTGCTGCAAGTGTGTACAGGTGACATGGCAAATTTGAAGCAAATCTTTTTTGATGTATCAAAATTGTTGCAAGTCTGAATCAAGTTTATATTGTTATCTGGGTAGATATACCTTCAAAGTTTTAAAAACTTTCTTCGAATGGACGAGTTCACTTTTCTTAAGCTCCTGAAAAGAATTAATCCAAGAATTCAAAAAAGAGTTATCAATTTTCGCATTCCGTCGAAAAGGAAATCAATTATAACCTCTCCTCTGAATATGCACTCAGGCGACCATATAAAATACTCGAAAATATTTTCTATGCTGTATTAAGGAGGGTTATTCCCCTATAGTTTCTACACTACATTTGATCACCCTTTTTGTGTAGCGGGCAAACGATCCCAATACACCAGTCTTCTGGGATTTGTTCCTTATTCCAGGCTCTCAGTATGATTTTATATATATATGATTAGTCAGAGTAGCATCTCCACATTTAATAAGTTCCGCGGGTATACCATCACTTCCTGGAGATTTATTATTTTTTAGATGTTTTATTGCATCCAGTACTTCTTGAATTGATGGAGGCTCCAATAGTGTATTGTTGCTTGCTGCTGGGGGTGGTTAATTTGGATCTTCAACTTCGATAGTAAGTAGTTCTTTATAGTGTTCCAACCACCTTTCCGATACTTCTTCTTTTGTATTGAGTATATGCCCCTCCTTATCCTTACATAGTCCGATCCTTGGTTTAAATTTTTTCTTGCTTTATTTAGATTTTTATATAATTTTTTCTTCTTCTCATTATATACTCCCCATATATTAAATAATTGTGGAGACAGTATACATCCTTGTCTGACACATTGTTCTGGATGGAACTCATTTGAGAGTGTGCCAGGAATTTTAACTGTTCCGGTGGTGTGTTCGTATAGTTCACTTCTTCTTCTTAAGGTACCTTCTCCATTACTGAAGGTTGGCTATAACTACAGCAAATTGCTCTCTATCTTGAGCTGTTCTTAATATCTGTATAATATAATATAATATATGTATGTCCATACCTGTCCAGTCTCTTACATTCTTCAACCAGAAGAATTTTCTTCTTCCTGGACCTCTTCTTCCTTCCACTTTCCATTCCATTATAAGTCGTAGGAAGTTGTATTTTTCTCCTCTGTAAATATGTCCTAAATAACTCGTTTTTCTGTTTTTTACAATATTTAGGAGTTCTCTCTCAGTACCCATTATTCTTAGCACCTCGTGGTTGGTCACGTGCTCTGTCCAAGAGATCTTCAGCATCCTTCGAAAAACCCACATCTCAAAGGCTTCTATACGCCTCATACTTGTCCATATATTGTATAATTCACATATAAGCGAAATACAGTGTTGTGGTACGCCTTCTTCTTTTAGTATCTACCGTAAGCTTTGCCATGTGACCATGTCGAACGCTTTGCGATAATCTATAAAACAAGTGTATAGAGCGATATGTAACTTCCTAGATTTTTCTGGTATTTGTCTTATGTTCAGAAGGTGTTCTCGCGTACCTCTACCTTTGGTAAATCCAGTTTGCTCTTGGGATACTTCTATTTGTAGAAAAGTTTTCACTCTCCCATTGATTATGTGTAGCATTATTTTTCTGGCATGTGAGATAAGAGAGATGGGTCTGTAATTGTATTATTTATAAAAGCTGCCTTTTTTGTGTATTCCAGATATTATAAATTTGTCGAAACGTTAGACCATCTCTTGGAAAGGCAGATTTTTGTTACAGAGCAAGTGAAGCAATTTTATTTAAGTTTCTTCTGTGGCTTGAGCATTTCTGCTGTTATCATATGTGGACTTGGTGCTTTGTTAAATTTGAGTTTGCTGACCGCCAGTCTTATTTCATTCTCGAGTATAATAGGTTCTTCTTCGATTTCTTTAGGGGTTTGGTGAACAAGTTCCTAGCATTGATAATATTTATATAGATCCCGGCAATATAATATTCATGTCTCTGCTATATCTTCTCTGTTGGTTCTCAGGATTCCTGTGTGGTCTTCAATGGCCCAAGTTCTGGCTATAAAGTCTTTTATTATGTAGTTTATTTTTCTACATAGATCTCTTGGCTGATTGTTGTGAGGTCTCTTAAACTAGCTTTTGTCTTTCACCATGTACACCACTTTGACAAAGTTTTCTTCTATTCTGAATTATTTTAAGATTTACCTGTTATCTAGTGTTTCTGTTTTACAGGATTTACCTTTGGGCGATTAATTGGTGTTGTTACACAATATTTAATAGTCTTCCACATTTCTTGTAATGTACCCTTAACAAAGGGTAAGCGTACATACTGAAATCAAATAAAGCTAAGACAAAAATAATGGTGGTCGACAGATTCCACACTATACAACTAACTAACATGTTACAGGAATACCAAATAGTGGACAGTTTTGTCTATCTCGGGTATAGTATAAATAACGATGGTAACTGTGAAGCAGAAGTTCGAGACCTAACTACTAACTAAAGTTTGGAAAGACCTCAAGAGATCAAGAGGTCGATCACCAACTAGATGGTACGACCAAATTAAGGATTCAGCTGGAAACTTACTCTGAGAAGCTCTCAAAATAGCTGAAGATAGAGACCAATGGAGAAAAATTGTTTGAAATATTGGAAGAAATCACGATCTTCAGTAATGGGGAAGCCACAAGAGAGAGAAACCCTTACCAATAAAGGGCATACTTTTTTGCACTTCTTGTAGAAGTTATATCATCTTTCTTAGTTATATCCTCTTTGTATCTCTCCATTTGTTGGGCGCTTTAGTTGTTGAGATGAGGATGATCTGTTCCGCATATCGCCCTGGATATCTCCAGTAAATCCAAGTCACTTACGTGGTATTTAAATCTAGTATTCATAATAAAATAGTTAGAATAGAAGTATGTAAAAAACAAAAAAAAAAATCAAAGAGTGTTACCTAAAGACTGACTACTTTAAACCTGAAAAAGTAACGACATTCAACTAAGTAGAAATGGGCTTGGAAACAACTAGAAAAGAAGAAATTTAAGAAAGAATTGTAAAGAGGCATCAAGCCTTCGGAAGAAATAGAAAGATGCTTAAAATAAAAAAATAAACAAAAACAGAAAAACAGATATACAAAACACTGATATGGCCAGTTATCTGAGAAACTGATATCACCCATATGGAGAAAGAAGATTAAAAAGAAACGAAGACTCATAAAAAGAGTTGGCTAACGAAAATATAGTGAGAGTATTAATATAACAATGCTTGTAATAGATAGAACATAATATCATCAAATGATCGCAAAAAAAATAATCAAAATACTTATGAGACGAACTCAACGAAGAAGCCAAAGGACACCGAGAACAAGATGGTTAATATGACATGGAAAAAGTCATAAAAAATATAAAAACATAACAATGGAAAGAAATGTAAAAAACAGGACGAAATATCACGAAATCAACCCAGACCCCACAATAGACTGTATCCAAAACAGAGAGAAAGATAACTAACCTTAAAATACGATAATTGCGAAAACATGATACATAATGCGAAGGGATTGAAAGGCAACGATGATGATGATAAAGCTTTAAATGTGACTCCAAATGTGTATTTATTTATAACTATTGACTACAAGTGTTTTTTCAGATTTTATTGGAGTGATAAATCACAGTTTACTATGAACGTAAATTTTAGTTGTCATATATTATATAAGCTAAAACAATTTTTTTGTTATGTGTTTGTAAACAAACATTGTTTAAAAACAGTTAATAGCAGAGGCGTGGTTTTTATATATTTTCCTCATTTTAATTATTTAAAGTGTAACACTAAACTTTATATAGTTTTTTTTGTAGTTGTTTTTGTGTTTTATTCAAGAAAGAATATTTATACAAATCCGCATTATAGCTGACCAAATTCTTTGTATGTTCATGGCAATGACAATGTAAAAATTCCAAAAATCAAGGATACTAATAAAAAAAAACTAATAATACTGAACTTTTACTTTGATCATTATTTAACTAATTACTTTGCTTGTTAGAAATTTGGCGACAGATGGATTTATTAGGTTTATCACGTGATTGAAATGTGTAAATAATATACGAAAAGATATAGTCGTTCTATTTGCCGTAGAGAAACTAAGGCCTTACCTAGAAGATTCTAAATTAGTGGTTACTACAGACCAGTTTAGTTTAAAATGATTGTTTTCCATTAAAGACCCCATAGGCAAAATTGCTCGTTGGGCTCTCTGTTTGTAGGCATTTGACTTTAAAGTCACACACCGGAGAGGAAAAGATCATCTAGTGCCTGACACACCATCTCGTGCAGTTACTTGCGTGAATGCTTTGAATGTAGACTGTTCTACTTCTATACAGGTCAGTTCAGACCGATGGTACTTGGATATGATTTCCAAAGTCAACAAATTTTCTAAAAACTATCTACTTTGGAGTAGATAGTAGATAGTAGATACTATCTCTTGTTATGAGTGTTCTTCTTTGTCTGGTGTTGCCTGTAAGTTCTTTCATTTTTTTATGTAAGTTTGAGGTGTCATGTTTGTTGCTGAGTTCTTCCAATTCCTGTCATTCTTTGTTCATCCATTCCTCCTTTGCCTTTCTGATTTCATATTTGGTTTTATTCTTGATGGTTTTATATTTATTTTCATCTTTATTTTTGTATTTTCTTTTTTTAGTTATTAGCTCAACTATTTCCGGTGTCATCCAGGCTTTTTTAGTGGTTTTCTCTTCTTCGCCTAAGACCTCCTTTCCCCCTTTTAGTATGGCTTTTTTCATATCTGCCCATTCTATGCGTCCTTCAGTTAATTTATTTATCTCTGCGTTTAGTTGCTGTTGGCAGTTGTCGTCTTTTAGGTTTTTGATGTTTATTTTGGTGGTTTTAACTTTTTTCTCCGGTTTTCTGAGTTAAATGTTGACGTTTGCTAGTAATAAATTATGGTCCGTATCTGCATCTGCGCTTGGATAGGTTTTTGCACTTTGTACTCCATTACGAAACCTTTTGTTAATCGTTATAAAATCTATTTGGTTTTTGATTATATTGTTGGTGTTATCTTTTGGAGAAGTCCATGTGTATAATCTTCGTAAGGGTAGGTCGTAGTATGTATTTGTTATGACTAATTCTTTCTCCTGACAGTACTGGACTAGTCTGTCTCCTCTTTAGTTTCTTTTACCTAACCCAAAATTTCCTACTATATTTCCTGTTTTTCGTCGACCGACTTTAGCATTAAAATATATTAGGATATTAAATACAACACTAAAATAGAAACCAAAGTGATAATAAATAAACTGAATGAAAGTATAACACTAGCAGAAGAACAACGAGGTTTTAGGTTGGGAAGAGCATGCACCGACGCTATATTTATAATGAGGCAAGTGCAAGAGAAACCATTAGAATACAACAAACCGGCATATCTATGTTTCGTGAAACTTAAGAAGACATTTGACCGGGTCAAATTAAAAGACCTTATCCACTTAATGTACACATGAGAGATGCCTCTAGGAATAATCAAAACGATCAAAAATATCTACCAAAACAACACAATAAAAGTAAAAGTAGAAGAAGAACTAACCGACCCTATTGAAGCTGGCAATGGGATAAGATAGGTAGATTCCCTGAGTCCCCTATTGTTCAACCTGATTATGGATGAAATAATGAAAAGTAAGAACTAAAAAAGGATACCTAATGTGAGAAAAACAACTTTTTTTGAAGAACAACCAAACAGATTTGGGTCATTTATCATCAAATAAAAAACAATGCATTATAAACAAAACAAATAAAAAATGATAATCCTGGAATGAAAATAACAGCAATGGTAGCAAAAATAAAACAGGCAACAGGTTAGTTTTGCAGAATAGTTATTGTTATAATTGGTTTCAAATGAGTGTAGAGTAATAAATCATGAAGTGTCATAAAATTTGCCTGAATTTCGGTGTCGTCATGGGCGTAGGCAAATGGACGGATGTCAACTTCGTCGTCAAAAATTGATGTACCTCAAAATATCATATTTTGGATATTTTGTGATAACCAATTTTATTTAATTTTTCGATTAACTTATTCTTCAAACTCGTATTCCATTATATGGTCATTAAAGCTAATTACATTTTTATTTATAAAAACAAATTCACTTCCTTACTGAACGAATAAAAGCATTAGAAGAAACTGATAAGGGTATGACGCACCTCCTAATATTACTAAGAACTAAAATAAATCAACATGAAGACTAATAACGCGTAATGAGGTTTTACTTACACTTTCATTATAATCCCTCTTTTATTTTATTATTATCATTCGACATTCGACATTCGAGTTAGTAATTGTTGCTACACCAATTAAACGTACAGTAATATTGTGATATAGAAATAGTGAAAAAGTTATAAAATGGCGACATTTACTCCAAAGAAAAGAGGTGTAAAAAATTCTCCGCTATCTGTTAGTGAAAAAGTTATAATTTTAAATGTATATGATTGCATAAAACACGATCACCCTAGTTTGTCTGTGCAAGAAAGTGTTGAGCGATGTGCCCGAATGACTGGAATTGGACAGTCCACGATTTTTAAATTATTGCGAGAAAGAATTATATCAGGCCAGTTAAGTCCATGCAAGAGAAAATCAGGAAGACCAATAAAAATCTTAGGTGAAGACACCAAACGTGACATTCGAAGAAAAGTTCATTCGTTTTATTTTAAAAAGGAAATACCCACGCTTGACAAAATACGGAGATAAGCCAAGATAACGATATTCCTTTGATATCCAGAAAACTTTTATGGAAAACTTTAAAAAGTATGAATTTTTCCTGGGAAAAGCACAATCGAAAGGCACTATTACTGGAAAGTGATGAAATCATTTGCTGGAGACGAAAATATTTGAGAACTATAAAACAGTACCGCAGAGAGCACAAGAAAATTTTTTATCTTGATGAGACGTGGATAAACGAAGGTTATATAGTCCAAAAAATGTGGCAAGATAAAAATGTAACAAGTGCTTGCTAAGCTTTCATAGAAGGCCTTTCGACGGGTATTAAAGTGCCTTCGGGAAAAGGGAAGAGGCTTATAATTGCTCACATTGGAAGCGAAGAAGGATTTTTAAAAGAAGGTTTGTTAAGCTTTGAGTCGTGTCGGACGGGAGATTATCATGAGGACATGAATTCGGATGTCTTCGAAGACTACTTCGGGGAAATGTTAAAATTTCTTCCAGCTGATTCGGTCGTGGTTATGGATAATGCAAGCTACCATTCAAGGCGCATAGAGAAGGTACCAACTTCAGCTTGGAGAAAGCAAGAAATTATTAACTGGCTGTCAAATAAAGGTATTCAGTTTGAGACGAATTCAATAAAGAAGGAACTACTAGCCGTAGTAAAACAACATAAATCTCGCTTCATAAAATATGCCGTAGAAGATGTAGCAGAAAAGTATAAAGTAACTGTGCTACGCCTACCGCCATATCATTGCGAATTAAATCCCATAGAACTTATATGGGCACAAGTTAAAGGATATGTTGCAAGGCACAATACCACATTTAAAATGAAAGATGTCAAGGTATTGTTTGATCAAGCCATTATGGAAATCACATCAGAAAACTGGCAAAAAGCAATCCAGCATGTTTTAAAAGAGGAAGATAAAATGTGGGAACTGGACAACTTGGTCGATCAGGTGGTTGACCCTATAATTATAACACCAGGGGATGATGACAGTTCTTCGGATGAAGACTATAGTGATGTAGAATTGTAATAACGTATCCAGTAAAGTTTTTGTAGTTTTTGTGAATAAATTGATTTAAACTCCCCACAAGTGTTTCAATATGTAAAGTTCATTCGTGTGTGTTTGTGAGTATTTCCCGATTTTGGTTCGTATATATTTTATTGTTACATTTTATATTTTTTTAATAACACTGTTCTGCTGTATTACATTTTTATTTCCTTTAATATGATTTTTAAGAATGCATATTCTTTTGTCAATTAACCCACTAGCGCGCCTCTGGCTCAGTGTTTATCTGTCGATAACAATGGACTAATCCTTAAAACAGGGTGATACCTACCTGCTCTTTATGAAACGACAGAATTTTGCAATGCGGACGGAATTTATTGACGGATTATTGACGGATTACCCTGTAGCGCTTTTGAATACTTCATGAGATTTTATTACTCTACACTCATTAGAAATAGATTATAAAATGAAGACTTACTAAAGTAATGTGCTTGTAATGTAATTTAAGATGTTGCGAATTTAACTATTTACAGAACAATTAAGGAATATAAAAAGACTGGAACAGTGATGACCAAGATGTCCTAAACAATATGTACCTATGAACAAAAGTCTATACCTGTATATTTGAACAAAGGGCAATCCCATAAATACTGGTTATATTACTATAAAGTAGCATACAATATTTGTTGTTTATGTTAATGGTCTGATGAAATATTGTAAAATTCCATAGGATTTTAAATATAATTTTACCACGAATATATCGCTTTTGTATACGTTCCGGACGATTTTGTTCTACAATGTGATAAATAAACTCTAAAAGTTCTTCAACTTCTTCATAACAATCCAACATTTTTTTATTCTGATTAGTCAGTGAAGTGAATTGTAAAAAATTATTATTCAAACATAAACAAAGTTAGGTTAGAATCGACGTGTGCTGTTGTCCGATACTGATTACTTGATTACGTGTGAATCTGTCTTTTTAGTTTACTACTCCTGGTTAAAAAACAAACCATAGTACCATTGTATTTGTTTAGATCGCTGTAATCCACATATTGAACAAATTTTAGGTAATTATTTAGTAAACCGAAACGCCTCAAAAATGCCAAATTTTTTGTGGACTTAGCCGAAAAAGTGAAAAAAAAACCTTAAATTTTAATGTTTTCTTTGTTTCAAACTAGTAAAAGTGCCCAAATGATCAAAAAATACAGAAAAAATAACTAAAAGTATTATAAATAAAAAAAAATTACATAAAAAGCAAAGAAAAGTTATACATTATGTATTAATAAAAAAAACGTAACTAAAACATATTAAAAATTACTGTTTTTTACTGCTAAATTATGAAAAAATGGGTAAAATTGTTTAACATAATCAAGATTTTTAATATTTCAAAACAATATGGCGGCCATGCGCAAGAAGTTAAATTTTATGTACCTACTTTTGACATTGTTGCCAGTTTTAACATTTAAAAGATCTAAAAATTTCATGAAAATTACTTACCCTAATTAAAACAGGTGGATACATTCTTAATAACCACGTGCAAAACGAGTACCCGTTAACCATAGTCTTATTTTATTATTAAAAATGTAAACCAATAAACCAAATCGAACCTAACACTGGTAAAAAAAGCAGTAATAAGAATAAAATGTTATAATATAATTAAAAATCAGAATTTTGATATTTCATAAGAAAACATGATAATAAACGTAAAGTAACGTAACCAAATCTAACCTGACCCTTGTAAAAAAGCTATAATTTTCAGTTAAAAGTAGGTAATAATTTATAAACTTTACGTTTTAGGTAAATTTTTATTTTTCATTAGAAAACATAATTTTGAATAACTATGGCAACACTGGTTAAAATTACCCCTCTTGACCATAAGAAACAGTTGTCATTCCTGTCATTTCTTGTTGTTTCATGGTAAATAATGGCGGTGGCTTTTAAAAATCGGGCATATTTTAAATGGAAATTACATAAAAAAGAACGTTTTCCACCGAATAAAACTCATTTCACAATCATTAGTAAGTGAACCAGAATTCATTGATATAAATTTCATCTCCCTAGACATCGTTCCGGCTTATTACACTAGTACCCACTTTTATATGATATAAATTTAATATTAATTATAATATTCAGTACAATTTATTTTAAAAATATTTCCTTCCAACTGTTTACAATTTCTGCTTCCCTCGTATACGTAATTTCCCACGCCAATCGTCTATTACGATAAACAGCGCATAAGAAACAATATTGTCACATACTAAGCATCTTACTGAGTGACGTTGATATCGGGTTTCCCCCACTAGCACCTTCTTCTTATCTTCGCGCGTGGTTTAAAACCATTGAAAAGCTTCGAATGCATTTATTTCTCAAAAAAGCGGATATTGTGCTCGCGTTGAGGAAATAATTTTGTTTAAAGTAAGTGTCAGTGACATTCCGGCTTTTTGGACTGCAGTGCGTGGATAGTTCAAGATGAGGGAGATTAAGTACACTTTCAATAAAAGTAAGTACAATTTGGACATTTGAAAAGCCTAATTTGCGAGTAAACTTTATTAAAAAAATATGGAAAATTTCCTTTATTTATTTACTTGTGATTTGGCGCCGGTTTATGAGTTTTTCCTATTTATCCACGTTTCCATAGTTTTTTATCTCTTAGAGTTAGTATCATTCTTCAATCGGTTATCCTCCTTTTTGAGCGTACCATTTCTCATTTCTCTCAATATCGTAGACTAAACCTATGAACTTATAAGTTAAAACATGAGTTTTAACAGTAAAAGACTTACATGTTTTTGAATTTTCACACATAATTTTAGTAAAAAGGCCATATGTATTGTACAAATCGCAAGATATTACAGATTGTCGGTGTTTCTTTCTCCTAGTCGCATTTTTCGCAAAGCTGCTAGAACGTTGTGTATCTTAGGGTGCAGAGACATTCTTAATTAAGGGAATTAATTTATTTAGTATAGTTACGCGGGATCTGTATTGAATTGGACATGAGAGTCTACTTTTTACTGGAATCCCTTCAGGATGTACCATGTATCACTAACCACGAGATGCATCAGTCGTAAACCTTATCCTTAATTTTCTAATTAATAAAATCGAAAATTTTTGGTTTTTGCACCCATATTTTCGCCACTCGAGAGATATTGATCCCAAAAAAAAAATATATAAAAGGTAATAGTTTAGTTTTTTAATTTTTCATAATATTTGACTAGCTAGAAATTAACAATTTATTGTTTATTGTTTAAAAAATAGCAATAATTGAAAAAAAAGAGCAAAAATTTAGTTTTTCCTTTAAATTTTTTTAATCCTTAAACACAACTAACAACCGCCTAGAAAAACTTTATAACACAACTGAACCGTTAGCTAAATTTCGTTAGGATCGCTTTAACAGTTTTTACATAAAAATTTTGTCCAGGGTCTTTAACAAAAAGGGCAAATTTTCAAAATTATGGTGGGCCCAAAAAAAGCACTTTCGATAGTCGAACATTTTTTAATATATAAAGAAAGGTTCAAGCTAGGAGAGCTTAGGGAGATTTTTTAAGTTATAAACAATTTTTTGGTTTATAAATAAATAAAATAATTTGATGAGTTTTATACCTATCAATTTCAAAATTTGTACACTTACAGAACTTTGAAAGACGCTTCTTCAAAATAACAATACATTTAGTTTATTCGTTATCGAGATATCGAAAATTAAATTTGTCATGCAGTTGCCGCCTAACTATAAATGATAGGTGGCTAGTTTTTAAACAAATAGCCTTGTCTTGTCAAGTAATTTTTTTATAAAAGATTTTGAGTGATGCGCCTCGTGACACAATGCATAAAAAAGAAAAAAAAATCGTTTTTGCATAAAAGTTACACAGCAGGTAGGGTGGGGTAAACCCCTCGGCATGTCGAGCACAAATTGCATTTTCTCAGCTTCCTGTCACCCGATTTCGACCTTTTTTTTTATTCAATGTCTACGAAAAGAATTTCAAATTTGATATTTTCAAATATCTATTATAATTTTATAATTATAATAAACAATTTTATGCCATTCAATAATCGCATTTGAAAAAGGAAGAGTGTAAAATTATTGTCAACAAATAACAGTCTGTTAAGAAGCAAGTATTTTTTAGGAGAAAAATCCCATAAAAGTGAGAAATAAAATGCATCGGTAGCAAAATTATTTCCGTATTGTACAATGCAAAACAATACTCAAAATGCGACTTAACGTTAGATAAATTGTGTTTTAA
The DNA here is from genome assembly GCF_040954645.1 of Diabrotica undecimpunctata. Classification (NCBI taxonomy): domain Eukaryota; kingdom Metazoa; phylum Arthropoda; class Insecta; order Coleoptera; family Chrysomelidae; genus Diabrotica; species Diabrotica undecimpunctata. The sequence continues at coordinate 40,729,551 of NC_092803.1, read as the reverse complement.
AAAACCAAATTAGAACTACCAACTGCCCGTGCTGCCACCCACTCAATCAGCAGCTTAGCAACACTTATTTCGACTATATTTCCAACTACAGAAGTGTGTTGGAAATACAATGAATGCTACATAATGGGGGTGGGAGCTTACTTAAAATGACAGGCTTTACTGCCCGATTCATTAGTAAAAAGGCTAAAAGTTCTTAAGTCAGAAATCATTGTATCGAGAAATACGAGCTTAAAATATTTTGACATTTTTCCAGAATCATAACTTAAAAATCGTTTTAAAATCGATATTGTTTATCTAGGAGTTACATAGCTAACTAGATCAAAATTATTTTAAATTCATAAAAAAATGACTTATGTAATTATGCTACAATGGGTTATATGACTTAAGTTTTTGGACCACCGATATCTCAATACATGTATTATGAAAAAAATGGCATCTGTAGTCATTAATTATTATATTACGTATTAAAAATAAATAAGAAATGTATTATAGTAAATATTTAATAAAATCAGACAAACTAAACATTTTTTGATTCGTTATTAAGAGAAAAATCTTAAAAAAAGAAATATTACTCATCATCAGAGGTGACGTTATCCTTCGTTCTAGATCCAGGGATTTTTAGGTTTTTATAATAGTCATGGAACACTGGATTTATTAAATGTAAAATGCTGATTAAGTTTGCCTTTTTCCCTTTACTTATAGGTAAACACTCAGTATACTGAGTTGCAGGCCTTAAATCTGGAATATTTTGTCCTCTTCTTAGAAAAGATATTTTTTTAAAAGGCACATCTAATTCTATAGACGTTTTATACAACAGAGTACACATATTTTTTTCTTTCAAAAATCGCATCCATTGGATACCATGCCACACAAATTTATTATTCTCGTCATCTTTTGTTTTTAATTGCAATTCTTTGACATATAGTTGCTTAAATTCTAGGAAATCTGGTTGATCCATATCTACCACAATATATTTCGGTCCCATTGATCGGATTAACTGAGACCAGTCACATGGATGATGAATATCCATGGATGTTTTTTTTTATTCTTTTCTATATTTGCATGCACTGTGTCAAATTCCATATGTGAATGTCCACTTATCATAAATTTGTGATCTATAGACTACAAAATATAAGAGTTTTGTAACGCTGAAAAACACATAGCAGCTATATGTGAATTTCTGTTTTGACGTGTACATGTATCAGAATACATGATTAAATGAGTTATATCTGGTGAAAGTTGGGAAAATATCTGTACACGCAAGTACCAATCTGGGTACCACCTCGTCCAGCGATTGTTTCATTCCACATAAAATTCCAAGCTACTCCTGTGTCACCTTCATGGACTGTTAAATTATATACGGTCAGTTGACGTTTATAAAACATTATAGATGAACGTAGATAAGGAGTTTGTAAGACTTGTTGCAAATTAAAGGTTACCATTTTAATTGAAGGGTTTTTTATAACGTCAGCTTTATCCTTTGATTTTGCTTAAACATGTTTGTCAGCGACAGTTTTATGTCTGTTCCATTCAATTAAAAGATCTTGTTTTTCTACTTCATCTTTACATAATTTCACTTTTAGCTTGAATGTATCGCACGTGTTGCATGTATCATTATGGGGCACTTTGAAACTTAAATTCATTTCCTTAAAAATATTTCTACATATACACATTGTAGAATACTGGGTGGTCCGTCACTGATTCTCTGTAAAGTAAATACATTACAGAAATATTTAAATGAGATGGAAGATACTTTTTTTAAAATGGTTTCTGCTGTAATGGCTTTCATGTCTTGGGAACGAATTTATATGATTGATGATTTTATCTTTTCTTTCCTGTGGTCTCAGTTATGTCATCTGGGTCTTTGTCTTCATCATCACTATTATGAAAAGGATCCTCAAACTCATTTACAATTTGTCCTGAAAAAATATGAAGAGTTATTAAAAGAAAACACGAAAAAACAAAGTGCAGCTAGTAAAATACGTTTGTTAAACTCAGTTTTCACTTACATTTATCTTTTGAGGCACTCTGTATATCATCACCAAATGTACTTGTTACTTTTGGCTGGTGTGCATGTGGTTGCCTGGTTTTTATCTGATAAATAAAACAAATATGTCAAAATGAAAACCAATTCTATTTGTATGAAACCAAAACAAATGATAAGTTTATTAGCAGTTAATTTAAAATAATTTACATATAAAAACGTTGCAATTTTTGTAAACTAATAAAATATAAATCATAACCTCACTAGCATTTTACATAGTAATAATAATTACGAGTATATGTAATACTTACAGCTATATTGTTTAGATAAACCCATTAGGGCTAGTTTTTTTCCTCATAAAAAACTATCCATTTCGTAATAAACTAGCTTAGATAAAATACAAACTTCTATAACATAGTAACACAGTGATAAAAAGGCTTCTAAAACATAAACTGTGAATCACAGTAAGAAACTTGATTCTTATGTGATGTTAATTCAAGGTTGCCACAGCAATTTTTATAACTGGGTATAGCTTCCTAAACTGACATAGGAACTTTTGCTCAAAATGTCATAAGCGAATAAGTTCTTATGTCACTAAGGTTGTTTTACCCAAAAACAAACAAACAATATTTGACTTATGTTATTATTTCCTCCAATTATATTGGAGAAATGAATCGTTATGTAGGACTCAGGTTTTTTTACCCACAAATATAGATAGTCACCTATCCGTTGGTCCATTAAACTCAAAATGGCCAAAACTTGACTTAAGACCTTTTACCCTGCGACCACAGAAATATTAATTGCAAATGCAAAAAAGATTGCACAAAAACCTGCAGTTAGTCAAGCATGGGCTCAAATATTATTATCTGCACTTGTAACAGTCGACATGTAAAAATATTGAGCTAAATACAAATAGAAGAGGTTGAACGAGATATGGAATTTTAGATGAAAAAGGGAAGAATAAATCATAAATATCCAAATCGACGATGAAGACACTGAGATACAAAATTAAGATTTTGAAAAAACAATAACTCAGAAGATACACAAGATAGAATCTACCTGCCCAACTAAAAAAATAGTTTAAAGACATATTAGGTGATTAAACCAGAATAATATATACAGTATAAGTAATTTTCAAAATTTAATTATTAAAATAATAATTACTATAAAACTGCTGAAATAAATTAATTTTAATAGGTAAATTATTTTAAAAATTTAGAAATGTTTACTAAGTACTTCTGATTTTGAAATCGCCAATTTGATTTTGCTCTTGCTCAGTACGCCAAGGGACTTACCCCACCATTCCTCCCATGCTACTTTTTACGCGTAAACGATTTTTTTATGCATGTTGTCACGAGACGCATCACGAAAAAATTTTTATATAAAAGGTACTTAACAAGACAAGGGTATTTGCTTAAAAATTAGAACCCTATCACTTATAGTTTGGCAGTAAATTCATTATTCCTGTCTTCAGAGACCAAAAAGCCACTGAAGCTCTAAAAATCGTACGAACAAGCTGAATTCTACTGAGAATGCTAGTTTTAGGACATCGCGCATTATGCAAAAAAGTTTTACCACTTTTACCCCTCAGCTTCTACTTAATACGCAAAAAATCGATCTCCCAAGAATTTGTATGAGGTAGAAAAAATTGTTTTAAATAAAAAAAGTATAGCTGAGACAATTTTAAACAAAAATTTTCATTATCACTTTTTCTGTAGAATTAACCGTTTTCTCAGAAATAACGCTTGAAGTGACCGGCGATTTAAAAATAATTTACGCGCGCAAATTTAATTTTAAATAAAATTTGTATCAACTATTCTCCGTTCACAAATTGTTGAGAGCACGAAATGCGCCTCAAAGTCATAAAACGGTCGTTAAATTTGTATCATCATTGGCGTTCCTGAGGTGTTTATTCATTAAATAATAATATAATGTTTTAATATTAATATATTTAGCAAAAAACAATTAAAACTTTCACAGCTAATGTTGGTTATTATATTATATTAATAAAAATAAGAATTTAACCATTAACAATTTTGTAAATAAGAATACCTTATCTCTTTGGATATTTCAATACTAATCTTCGCGTTTAATTACTTTACTAGAAAACCTGGAAATTATATCCGAAGGTACTATTCGTTGCAAGATAATTAGGATGGAATTTTTCAGATTTTTAATAATATAATGGGTATAAAGATGCCGGCTCGTTTTGTTGGATTGTTTGTGATGGCTTCAACATCAACATCATCAAGTTTTACACCGGTACTGTTGCGTATAGTCAGTAAGTCTGTCTATTTACCAAGAGAGAAGACTATTGTCCTAAATGTTCACGATGCTCTGGTTTCTCAGAATCCCACAAACACTGTTCGCAACATAGTCGAAAGTTGTGCCAACATGACTGGCGTAGGGGAGTCAACTATATATAGGTTCCTATCAGAAAGAAAAAAACACGGTATAGCTAACCCAAACACAAACGAGATGGTTAAAAGGTTTTGGAATTGGTTATAGATGGTTAAAATTCGATCTTTTGATCAGAGTGTCCTGTCGACAAAAATCAAAATGCGTTTTAAAGGCGAAGAGTGCAGACTTCGTATGCAACTTTTGTATGTTGTCACAAATAAAATCAGCTTTTATAAAGGTGCTAGATAAATAAACGTTTCGCGATTTTTGCCATTTTTATGATTCTCATGAGATCAATAAAATTTTTCACTTTTATTGATCGGTCACTATAGAATATCCATTGTTATAGCCTACACTTCATAACAAATAGCATACAATTTCGGTTTTTGGTTTCGATAAAAAATGTGAGGCATTTGGAATATGCCAAAAAAAAACGCTGAATTTAAACTTTCACATTCCAAACGATCTAAAACATTTAAATTGCTTTTTTCAATTACACCAGTACGTTTTTAGATACTACAAACTACAAATTCCACCCAATAACGTCTTCGTGAATGCATTTCCCGTGATGGGCAATCGTTTGTAATGTAAAAGTTTAAATTCTGAATTTTTCATATTTGCTGAATAATTGAAATGCCCCATATTTGATCCCAAAATTCAAAATCGAAATTTCATGTTATAGATTTTGGGCTCTAGCAATAGAAATTCCACTACGACCGGCTAATGAAAGTGATAAATTTTATTGATCTTGTGAGAATCATAAAAAATTGCAAAAATCGTTTAACGTTTATTTGTTAAACAGATTTATGGAAGCTGACTTTATTTAAAAAAACTGAATTCGAAAGCTGTACTCTTCCCCTTTAAAATGCATTTTGATTCTTATTAATAAGATACTCTGATCAAAAGATATCGAATTTTTACCGTCGAGTTGATACACATTTTTTTATATATTCAAATATGGTCTGTCGCTTCAAGCGTTGTTTCTAAAAGAACGGTTTATTTTACACAAAGAGTGCTTATAAACATTTTTTTTATCTCAGATATGTTTTTTATTTGAAATATTCCTTGGTAAATTGAAGACTGGTAAACTGTTCTGCATATTTTTGGGGTCCCAAAATTGACATTCTCAGCAAAATTCAGCTTGTTCGTATAATTTTTAAGCGGTCAAATATCTGACGACTGGACTACTTGCCAACTTTAATACTTTCACTGGCATGAGAAGCATAACGTGATGCACGCTATATTCATTTATAGCGAAATTGCATTTTTCCAGAAAATTACTTTTATCTTGTGGTAATAGGCGTATAATTGTAATAGACGATATAAGATAAAAAGACCACATGAATCATATGGTGATTCTCATCTCTAACTGTACTAACGTTTTCTTTTTAAAGAACCGTGAACATATATGCTTAGTTTTTAATTTTGTGTGTATAAAGCGGAAAAAATATTTACGGATGGAAGGATCTACTTTTTTTCACTATGGAGGCAGTCAAAGTGTTGCTTGGATATCTCGTCAACGAATAAACCGAATGCATTGTTTTTTTAAAGAAGCGTTTTTCAAAGTTCTATAAGCGTTACAAATTTTGAAATTGATACATATAAAACTCGCCAAGATATTTTATTTGTTTATAAGTCGCCAAAAAATTATCTATAACTACCCTAGGCTTTCGCAGTTGACCGATTTCAATTTTTCAAAGTGCCTTTTAAAGCTTTAATCTTTTTTTATATGTAAATAAATGTTTGACTATTTAAAGTGCTTATTTTGGGCACAACATAATTTTGCAAATTTGCAATTTTTTGCGCACCCCGGATTTCAAAATTATTATGCAGGAACTATTAAACCAACCCTAACGAAATTTAGGACAAGTTTTACCCGTATTATAAAGTTTTTTAATCGAAATATGAAATCTGTAAGTTATATTTAAGAGCTCGAAAAAATTTAAAGAAAAAACTCAATTTTTTGCACATTTTTTTCCAATTATTGCTATTTTTTAAACAATAAACATAACATTTTTAATCTCTAGCTAAATCAGATATTATGTAAAATTGAAGGACAAAACTTTTTACCTTTTATAGTTTTTTTTTGCAGGGGCAATATCTCTCGAGTTATGGGCGCAAAAAGCAAAAATTTTCGATTTTGTCCAGATTTTGGTAAATAGAAAATTAAGGACAAGGTTTTTAAGTGACACATATTGTGATTATTTATACAAGGTATATCCTGAAGTGATTACAGCAAAAAAATTGACTTCTTTGCTTTGGAAAATGTCCACTATCTTTTCTACAGATCTCGCCTGGACTGTCAACGTTTCTATTATTCAATAGTACAAAAGAGCCACCTAGTATTTATTCAATTTATATTTTTTATACGTATGTCTATAAATATTAAAAATCTTTTACTTTTACACATGTCGATAACTGTTTAGCTGGAAGAAAAAAATATTTAAAAATTATACCAAAACTGTTATCTGCTAAAATCTTTGTACTGTTTAGGGCTCACGTTTAGCGATGTTTTCTTGCTTTACTAACGTTAATCATGAATTTCTTTCTGTTATTAGCATTACGTCTCCAATACGTTAGCTTCTTTTCTTATTAATATTTCTCCACGTTTAAAATATTAGTTTTATACATACATAGTTTATATAATATACAAAAAACTACGGAAATAATACCTTGAACATTACATCACCTTTTTAAATGACATTAGTTCTATATATTTGGATTTTTAGACATAATTTTAATATATTGTATACATTGTATATATTTTAATATATTTGACAATTTCAGTATTGTATTTCTTCTATTTGTTCGTAGTCTTATTTTTCGTAGAAATGTTAGAATATTATGTGTTTTATGGTAGAGACACACTTTTTTTCAATGTTTCTAGGAATTGAATTCCAGGAAAATTTAAAACCGCTCAAAGGAACGTATAAATACACTCTTTCTTTCTGTTTTTCGCAAAAAGTTGATTCTATTTTTGTTTTTTTTATTGTTTCCATCTAAAATCTAAACAAAAACTTCTTGTAGTTATTTATTTTCTATTCTTGAATGGTACATAGTTTTTGGAATTTATAGACCGCAGCCTGGCGTCATTTCTTTCTGACGTTTTGTCTGTAATTGCGACAGACAGATTCAATGTTGCACTTCTAGAATAACGATATTTAGAACAACAATCTTTAATAGGCGATACTTTACAAGCAATAACTTGTAAGTACCTAATGTTACGACGAAATTAATTATTTATGAGTATCCAAATCGTAACCTAATTGTTAAAACTACTGTTGTGAAGTAAATTCAACTAAAAATCGCGTTAAGATTTGCAGGCCAAAGAACGCAACTACTAATGAAAAATCATTAGAAGTTATGCAAACGTGTATAGGCTATCTAATTTTATAAATCATTTATATGTCTAGTTTAATAAAACAGGAATAATAAAAATAAGTAATTTCTTTCAGGTAATGGATTTTGTAATAAAAGTATTATCATAAAATATTTTTTTTCAAAACCTTTCTATTCCAAAGAATAATGCTACGGTTTATATTTAACGGATTTATTTTTATTTAAGTACATTATTTAGAAAAAATATACAGGAAGTATTTTTTAAAACAGCATTATTGTTGTGATATTTTTCCGGTATGTTTGTAAAAACCAAATTGTTGGCTACGCTGGAATAAATATAATTATGTACCATAGGAAAAATTTGCCAAACAACAACCATTAATCCAGAAAAAACTGAACATAATATGATGACAAGAAATATTAGAGAACTATTCAGAACCAAAATACTTGGGGTAAAATTGGAACGCATTCTCACATTTAAAAGTCACTACGACGACACAAAGGCAAAGGTTTCCTCAAGAAATAACCATACGTAAGTTTACTGGAACAAGTTGGGGAGCTCAAATAATTGTGCAAACTACGTCAGATTTAGGTTTGTGCTTCTCTGCAGCAGCATATTCAGCGCCACTTTGAAATCGCTCCACATATATTTGACATGTTGATCACGATATAAACCAGACGTTTAATATCCGCGTGCTTGAAATTTACTCCACTTCATAACTTATATCTGTTGATCGAAATTGCTTTTCCAAACATCAGAAGGGGAGTTATTTTTGTGGCCGAGAAGGAAAAGCAAGAGAGTGACGCATGCAATCCCATGTTTGGCTAGCGAAAGTGCTCATTAAGATTGAAATCTCATTGGAGCTTTATGAGTACCATATATGCGATCGAAATTAAGTCGCTTAAAGCTTTCGAAAGATGAGTCGGTTGCTTGTACTTTAACACCAAAAGAAAGCCATCAATTACCTTACACCACATGGATGTGGTGTAGTCTACTCTCTAAATATATTCAGAAGCGGTACGTCAATATGTAGATCAAACTTAAGAAATGAGACTCTACAGAAGATGACAAGTACGACTGCGGTGAAATGCAAAATCCCTAACATCTAATGGTCTACACAGACTTGACTTGGACATGCACTTACCTTGATCTAAAGACAGCTAATGATAGGGCAGCCAAACATTCATAGTATCAAACCTAAAGAAGTAATACGGATACGAAGAGAAAAAAAAGATATAAAATATTTTTAACACAAAGCTCGTTAACTTTTAAAAACCTAAATATTAAATACCATTTTAATCAAAAGAATCTATGATTTTTTAATCCAAGAGGGTTTTTTTTTCTAAACATTCTAAATGTTTCTAAATAAACCATTCTCCATATTTTTAAAATAATATTTTGTTTTTGATTTACTTTATTAACTTGTATATTTCAAGAGAAACGCACTTTCTTTTACATCATATGATTTTTTATCATCTTCTTTTTCTTCTTCCTCTTTATAAGCAATTGTGCTTGTTCATTGGTAGATTAATACCTCTATGAAAGGTTGTCACTTCATCTTTTACTCGGTCCTCCAATACTTCTTTTGCCGATTGGTGACTTATCTCTTGCTATTTTGACGACACGGGTCTCCCCCATTCTGCTTATGTGGTTATTCCATTCTTTTTTTCTATTTTGTGTCCATTCATTTATACACTGTACTGTACGTTCCATTTTCTTCTAACGTCTTAACTTCTCTTTCGATCTCTCAGCGTATTTCCTGTAAGTCTTCTCAGTACTCTCATCTCTGCCGTTTCCAGTAGCCTTTGCGTTGTGGCTCTGTCAGGTCTTGTTTCTGAGGCCTGTGTCATTATTGATCTTACACTGGCTTTATAAATTGTTGACTTCATCTCAGTGTTAATGTGTCTGTTTCGCCATATAGTGTTAATAAGGCATCCATCCTACCAGTCTATTTGCTTTTTGTACTTGATCTCTCACTTCTTTGTCCAGGTCCATTTTATTTCCATTACTTATTCAATACTGATGCCATCAAATTCTATTTTACATCTGATTGGTTCTTTGCTGATTACTATTGTTTTAGTTTTCTGAGAAGAGATTATCATATTAAATTATTTTGCTCTTATGTTAAATCTGTGGACTATTCTTTGCAGACTATCTTCAGCTTGGACTATCAATATTGCGTCGTCTGTGTAACAGAGTATTTTTATTTCCTTGTTTCCCATTCTATATCCTCTTCCTTAGTTAACGCTTTTGATGATTTCATCCATCAATAAATTGAAGAGCAGAGGGCTCAAAGAGTCCCCTTGTTATATTCCGCTGCCTATTTCTACAGGTTCTCCACCTATTCTGACTTCCATTTTGTTGTTTTGGTAGATGTTTTCGATAGCTTTTATAATATTTATGGGAACTTATCTATTATACAGAAGAGTGATTACATCTTTGAGTCTTACTCTGTCAAACGCTTTCTTTAAGTCAATCCGACATAGAAATGCTGGTCTATTAAACTCTAGTGATATCTCAGTAATTTTCTTTATAGCAAATATTGCACTTGTACACGATCTTCCACTTCGAAAACCATGTTGTTCATCTGCTAAACTTATCATCTATATTTTTTTGTCATAACGTCATAATATCCAAAAACAAATTCATTATGTCAATTTGGTCCAGTTATTTTCACACTTCTCTGCTAATCTTTTTTTAAGGAATTAGATTTTCCATGCCAAGATAACGCCTTAATTATCTTGATGGTACAACTTATAGGCTTTTCGGATTTTCTGCGATACACTTTTCTATATTGTGCCTGGTCTATCTGTTTTATTTTTCTCACCGAGTACTTTGCGGCTAAACTTTTACTTGTGTAAGGTAAATATTGCAAGATATTTACAATTTTTCCATAAATATATATTTTCTTAATTTAAATGCTTGTCATATATTTCTGCTCTAAATAAAATAGTGTATTAGTCTATGTTAAGTATATAACTTTCAGCTATATACAGTAGACTCTCTCTATAACGAGAACTGAAATGACAGACTAATTACCTCGTTATAAGCCGATCTCGTTATATCAGACAATCATAATACTGTGCATACATATGAATCTGTAGTTTTCTAAACCATTAACTTCCTATGGTGAAGCCATTTTTTATTGTCAATGAAATATATTTAAACATAAAAGAGTTGTTTACTTTTATTATCAATATATACGTTAAAACAAAAAAGCTGTACTTATATTTTTTTCCAACTACATAATGTATAAATCGTATTTTTAAGGATAACATAAACTATTGCTTCTGCAATTTTAAGAACTCTGTCATTTTTAACTGCTTTAAATGGTCCAGTATCATTCTATCATATATTTTCTAAAGATGTGAAACAGTTGTATTTATTCATTGTAAAGAAGTTTATTGCGGGCTGCAGTTAAGTTTATTGAGGAGCTGTTTGAAAAGGTATTTATTTATAGCCACGACCGGACTAAAAACGTAAAAAACACGTTTTTGGATCTTATTTTCTCTCGTTATAATCAAATTTGCCTCGCTATAGACGGTTATAGTTCAATAGAAATTTCACAGGACATCTAATGTATCTCGTTATAAGCGAAACCTCGTAATAACCGTGTTCGTTATAGAGGGAGTATACTGTATTTATTATTTATGATTTTAAATTTCATATGACTACAAAGAAATCCATTCTCCAAAGATCATGGATTTTGCTCAATTAAGCATATTGTTGGTATTGCTGGATCTCTTTTAGAAATTCTATACGTGAAGTTATAATTCCCTTAGTCAATAACAGAAGGTTTCCCCATAAACAAACTACCACGTTCAAGCTAGATTTGAAGATTCCAAAATGTTGTCTTAATATTGACAGGATATAATAAAGAAAAACACTCAAATTATATATGTATACTAGCCCAAACTAATGAAGAGACGCGAGTAGGTGCGAATGACTGCGCAGTAGCAAAATCGAAAAAGTAGGGAAAGCTTCATTTTCTCTAAATTCAAAGAGCAGTTACATTCATATGATTTGTTGGCTACTTTTGCGCAGTGTTAGAACGTGAGATAAGTATGGAAAGTATGCGAAAATGGCAAGTTCGAAATCATTGAAGGCGGAAGTAATTTATAACGTTTTAAAAGCTAAGCATTTAATATTTGTACCTGCGTTTCCTTACCTAACATTTGTAATATCCTTTGCAAAGATTTACGAATAAAATAGCAATATAAATGGTTACTTCCGAAATCGTCTGGAAATGGTTTACAGACGAGGCGGCAATACTTTATTACAGGGATTTTAAAGGTATCGAGTAATTGCATTAATTAAGTCAGAAAAATATTAACACCTATAAAACCGAAGTGACTAATTTGCAAAGAATGGTTTATCACTACGAGTTACAGCTTGTTTATTGGAAAATACTAGAATTAGTGTAAATATAGTATAATCCAGGCAATTATTTGGATACTTGTTTCAAATATTTGAATCTGTAAAATTAAAATACCATTAATTTTAACCTGTTTAATTCTATTCATGATTTGTTATAGTTTTATTATTTTGCCAGTCAACTATTTAAAAGTCAACGTCATCTTTTTGAAATTTTGTTTTTTCAATGTACTTTTTAAGTTAAAAGTCCATAGCAATAGCAAACAATAATAAGTAAACAGAAATGTTATTCTTAATGTAAATAAAGCAATTATAACAAGGACTTGGCAACAATGTTCTGAATTTGCTAAATACGTAGGTAAGGTACATCTTCGTCTTTTCTACCATTTGCCCACCTCGCAGGTCTTCGTTTTTTTTTTTGACTAGTGTATGAAGTTCTTGTAGTTTCATGTAGACTGTTTGACATATTTGTATTTGCGAATAACACTCTCTAATAATTACTCCTTATTATTAACTCATCAAATATGTTAAATTGAATCATGTTACGATATAAAACTGTGTTCGAAAGATAGTTAAAGTAACCAAAAATCAACAAATCACATTAGTCCAATTACTGTGATTTCCATTTTAACTTTATATGCTAATTATTCAAATCGATATTTATAACAGTATGGAAAAAGAGACACAGGTTAATTGGTAAAAGCTATTGTATAAATCTGCAATTATAACCGCTTTTATGAATGGTCAAAATATAAAACGTTTTATAATACCAACTAGTTTTGCTGTCTGTCTGCTGCTTTTCTTCTTTGATTTGAGAATGTACATAAATCTGTTACGTCTACTGTTTTTACGACAGATAGTTTTTGTTTTGTGTCTTGGGCAATTCTACTAAGTACTTCGTTGATGTGTCTTTCTCTGATTGGATTACTTCCTTTTGGTGGGTATGTATGTGTGTGTCCTGTTTTAGGTGTCTGTCACGTTTTCAGGATGTGGTTCGTTTTGTGGGTATTAGCTCTGAGGTCATTGTGTCTCTCTGGTGGTTAGGTTATGGCTCAGTTGATGTTGATTCCTGTGGAGCAGGTAGCTTCCAGGGTAGTCAGAGGTGAATGGGTTGGTGCTAAAACGGTTCTTGTCAGAAATTATTTTTAATATATATGACTCATTTTAAATGTACAAATTATTGAATACGAATTGATATCGCGTTGAGGGCAGCTGTGGCTGCAGCCTCCCTAAGGACAGATATAATTGTGCAATGGGATTGGGAAACCACAGAAAACCAATCCCTCCCTGTCCCTGGAGTTGCCTCCAGAATGTCCATGTATTCATCAGGGAGACGGCTAAGGCCAGCAACTTGGTAGGGTAGTTTTATCTTGTTGTGTCTGATGTATTCTCTGTCTACGGCATCCTTTGTTAACACTTTTTAAACTTTTTTTTTGTCTTGTGTCAAATCGAATTCAATCAATTCCAGATTTTGGGTAGACTACAGCTATATGAGAGAATTAGACAACCAATTGGGTCAACACCTATAATTTCGAAACCGTTAAACGTTTCAAATATCTTGAACTAATAATTACGGCTGATAATGTTATCACTGAAGAAATAGATAGTAGAATTTATACTCTACACCACTGTCTGTACGCAAGTCTGGACAATGACTAAAGCAAATGAAGAAAAACTTCCTCTCAGCTACAAACCGATATAGAATACGAAACAATAGAGAAATAAAAGAATTTTTTAATTATGTTATCCAGAAGATTAAATCCCGATGACTCTTATGTGGTCAGAGCACATACATAAAAAGCATACCAAGAAAAAATGAAAAGCTGGTTTAAGATGAGGTTTCCACGGGAAAAGGTTACACTAAGGTCGCAGAATGTGATAAAAAGAACATACAATTGGATTTCCAAAAATTAACATTCAATTTTAATACAGATTGATGAAAGAGCAAACAAATTTAAAAAAAGTTATACAGTAAACTGACACCCACCCAGTTGCTGTAATGTGCTACAAGATAATGGTTATAAACCTATATGCATTTATTGATCCATCTGTGTTGCTAAAATCCATTTATAACAGGAGGATCATGTTGTTTACAAAATTCAATTATTTTAGTTGATTTTTATTGACTATTTCTTCCTCGTACTTTCCCACTATTTTGTTTATTTCGTATTTGCAAATACAGTAACCTTAAATGCAAAACCTATTCTCTAAAATTAAATATCTGACACCAGTGATGTATAAGAGTAACGTAATTATATCAATTAAAGTATTTAGGTTGCCAGGGATGTTATATTGGACAAGCCAGTCAGTGGTTGAAACAGCGAATCACACAACACAAAAGTGACTTCAACTGAAGAAATAACGAACTGTTGTCGAACACTTTATAAAACCAGGTCACCAGTTTGATTATGATAACGTGAAAATATTGCAGTCATTAACCAATTACCTACAAAAATGTATTGTTTCTCGAGATATGTCATATCGAACTAGGAATGCCATTAATATTAAAACAGACACTAGTAATATTAGTAATAATATATATTTTAGTATTTTAAACATTTTATAGTAACGCCAATAATGACATAAGGTTACCTCTCTATATAATTTTATTTAAGCTTTAATATCTAAGCAAAAAAAGTTAATGTATTTTAAAAATCGTATTAGTAATTATTTTAGTGTAATTTTTAAGTTCTTTGATGTGCTGGTTTGCATTTTAATGATTCCACTCTGTGAAATTTTTATTTGTTTGTGAGTATGTTCTGTGTATTAATTGTTTTTAATAATAATTTTAGTGCACTCCTGATGAAGCTAACAAACAGTAGCCAAATATTTTGCAATTACACAGCATTTCTTATTAAATTGCAGGTCAAGTCAAATTAATTGTAAGCCTAGAATATTTTTTACCATTTCTTGTCGAAAACTGTCGACGAACCTCTTGCAGAAAACCATTTACATCAGCGTCAGAGATACAGATACGTTCAAGATGTTGTCACACTTATTTAAAAAAAAATCCGTTAAGCACGTATGCCAACAAGGGATATCGAGATTTTATTTATTATTATATAGTTAGAATTATTCATATTAAAAATACCTACCGATTTGATACGGTAATAAATTAGTTTTTAAAATGAAGGCCTCTTGCTGTTCTTGATTATAAAAAACGAAATATCGTTTTGTAGGTCGTGTTTTTTTTTAATATAAACTGTACATTTTTTTATGCTTCTTTTTCTGGTGCACTGGATTACTAGAAATTTGCGATGACTACATCTTAATCTTCTATAGTATATATTATAGTATATTTTGTAAATCATTTAATCTGTTTGCTATCAGAATAGTATCGAAAGCACACCTGATATTAATATTGTTAATATATTTACCGTTTATTTTTATACCAATTTTGCTCTCATCTAGTACGTGTGTGAATATTGATTCAGAGTACAAGTTGAAGAGCAATGGAGACATGAAGCCTTGTTGGACAATGCTTTGTATATAAAAGCATTTAGTAGTACGGTAATTTTGGTAATATCGGTAAAGTTGCATACATTTGGCAAAAATTGCGCAAATCGTTGGTAATTTAATTATAAGAATAAAGTGCCTATTTATTTGTTATAATCTCTTTCATTTCTAAAAGATTCTTCTTTTTCTCTGTTAAGATGGTTTTATAAATTATTAAGTAATAATTATTAAGGATCCAACAAGTCTTTATTGAGGTCTTGTCGATAACGATCCGACTACCTATCTGTCTGTTGTGCAGTAACCGTTGAAAGAAAAGTTCTTGAGTTCTGAAATGGGGTATTTAGGTTTCACTTAGTGAGAACCTTATTTATTTTGGGACAATAGGTTTTCTTCTTTTTGTCATGTTTTTTTTTCGTTTTCTTTTGTTTAAAGAAAATCTCCTAAAGTCATAAAATTTGATAAATACTGAATAGGTTCCTATTGGTGCAAGGAAGAAGATCTTTAGTTTGTCATATTATAATTTTTTTCTTTTTCTTCCAAAAAATTTCTTAACTAGTGTTAAATTTTTTTCTCTTGATATGTAAAAAACAATAATGTTAAGTTTGGGGTCAGTAGATCTCTCCATTCTTCTTACTTACTACTCTCTTCCTGATAACATGTGCCAAGGAGAACAAATGTCGCTAAAAGAGAATACTGTATTGTATTCTGTATTTTTGTATTGTATTTTTAATGAGACATAAAACGGCATTATTGATTGATGTATTGATTGATTGATACTTACTACTCTCTTCTTTTTTGTCTTTTTAATTTCTTGGACAAAAAGTTCAAGAATCTGGAAACAGTTCAGATGTTTCTTACGGTCTAAGAAAGAAGCCTATTCAAATTAGATTAATAGGTCTTCTTCTAATTCTCGTATTCTTGGCCCTTTTCTTTTGTTGACGGGATAGTCTTAGAATCCCAAATTTAACAACAAAGAAAATTTAACAACAAACGACTACGAAGATAGGAAGAGATGGTGTTTAGGTATCGGACAACGTCGAAAGACGTTCTAAACCGATGTATATATATAGTCTTAGAATCTAGAAAGTTTAAAAGTCTAGAATATCTAGAACACATAAATTCCGTCTTCCTTTTCTTCTTGTTATATTCTTATTGGAGGGATATTGTTATATTGGAAGGATAGGAAAAGGATTGACGCATTCGAAATGTGGTGCTGGAGACGAATGCTACGCGTCTCGTGGACGGAGCACAGATCCAATCAGTCGATTCTCGAAGAGCTAAACTTTGAGCTGAGCTTTTTTGGCCACATTGCGAGAAGAGACAATGACAACTTAGAAAGACTAATTGTGTGCGGAAACGTAGAAGGACGTAGAGGCAGAGGACGCTCACCTATCCGATGGTCAGATCAAGTACAGAAAGCCACTGGAGAGACGTTTTTCGAGTCCATGAGAGCAGCCCAAAATCGCAAGAGATGGAGAGAATTGACAGCCCGCATTGTAGGAAATCACGATCCTCAGCAATGAGGAAACGACAAGAGAGAGAGAGATATTCTTATTCCTCTTCAGAGTCCGGAATCCGAGCATTCTATGACCCACTACTGCCATTATGGGTGCCTTAAGCATTATTTTCAGGGAGGTGCATCTGCACCTTACATACTATTTACCAATATAAAATATAGAACTCTACATGTATAGCCATGTACTTTCTTTCGGGATAACGGTTGCAATTGCACCTCCTTGTACACCGCTACCGATGCCCATGACTGCTATATTTTTTTCCTCCAGTCACATATACGTCCTGTTGGATCCTTTGATACTTCGAATACTAGAATAAACTTTAAACTATTGATTTATTAGTGGTTTTAATGAAAAAGCTTGATTTCAATTTCATGGAAAATTTAAAATAAATAAAGTAAATCCCGTTGAAACTTCCCAATATTTTTAAAATAGTTTTCCAAAAATTCGTCCAATTGTATTAGTGACTGAGCTTCCGCGATAGTTATCACACTATGTATTATTATTTTTTTTTAATTTAAGATATTTTTAATTTGTCTAGATATCGATATATCCTCCAGAGATATCTTCATCATGTAGATATTTACTATTTTTATAAAATTTTGATAAAAAATGATACAATTATTTACTGTTTTGAAGTACGTGCAATCATTGACACACTAAAATAAATTTCACATAAATATTATTTAATTAATCAATTATTAATCTTTTACTAGCACAAATACATGAATATTAAGATCACGTATTGTGTTAAACCGCATATTTTCAACTTGACCTTCTTCATTAAACTAAACGACCGATTCTCTCGAACACAAATGAAGATCAAGAATCAAGATCAATTTGTGGAAAGTTACTCTAATAAGCCAAATGAGAAAAATGTGAGTACAATAAGATTGACCTTACTTCAAAAATTACTTGCTTCGGCCCCTTTTTTGCAACTCGCTTTTTATCAAGAAAGTAATATTGATGCTTTTGGTTTACCTTGTTCTTGAATCTGGGTTCATTGTCACAAAGCGCACGACGTAAGGTTGGAGATTTATCAAATTTGCATCTAGCCTTAGGACGACGTAATAAACTGAGATTTTGTAATTCATTTTAGATGAAGATTATTGTTGCAGAAGAAAAAACAACAAATATTACGCAAAAATTTAGCTGTTTTAGGAGTTGAGTGTGACTTTCTTTTATTTTTCTATTTATTTAAACATGTCGCTGATATTTCTTTTAAATTAATTTATATGCAGTGCATTCATAAAGTGTGGAAACGGTCGTCCATTATCTCATGCCTTAATTATTTTCAGAGTTAAAGTTCTGACAGGTCGATTTTTATTTTTAATTCTTAACCTTTTTAGAAAAAAAAACTTTTACCCCACTACCTTAGCAGATGTGACGTCATGGATAATTTTTTTGAATAGAAAGGACATATTTTTATTTAAAAAATTAAAAGCCCATATTTTTTGAGTACAACAGTACCAAGCTCATCACATTCAAACTTTAGTATACAGAGTGTAAAGGAAACCAGTGCTCGTATTTCTTTAAATTTAATTCAAAATTTATTTTACAAAGAAAATTATTAACGAAGTTATTTCATATTAAAGACAAGCTATTAAGCAAATTTGCATTTTGTTGGGAATAGTTTGCGCAATCGGCACGCGCCAGGAGTTGAGCTTCAACAATCCTCGAGAAATTGACGAGGTGTCACCGCCACTCCAGTGGACAGTTAGGAGAAGATTAGGGCTGCCACTTTGTCTCCGAGACGAGCTAACATAGTGCCCAAATTGAATGCACGTCAGAAACAAGCTCGGCTTCAGTTTGCCCGAGAACACGTCAATGTTGACCTTGGCCAATGGAGCAGAGTTTTAATATCTGATGAGGATGAGAGTTTAATATGCTTGTATAACAATGACAGAAGACGACGTGTGTATCAGAGACCCGGTGCACTGTTTGGAAACTGTAAGCTATAGAGATGGTTCATGTATGTTTTGGGGTGGTATATCTTTAGAAAGAAAAACAGAGCTTTCTTCGCGCCCTCTGATCGTCGCGGAGGGAGTTTGACAGCGGATCGTTACATTATGGATATTCACCAATGCCAGCTACATACGACGGTTTCATGCTAATGTATGATAATAATTGATGTCATACAGCGAGGATTACGAAAGATTACCTGGCCAAAACCAATATAACAACAATTAACTGGCCTACACTGAGTACGGATATGAATGCCATCGAGCACCTAAGGGGTGAGCTCAAACGCAGAGTACGGACAAAAGAGTTTGAAGTCCGTTTGAAGAGGTTGACTCTCCGGACACTGGAACTCACTTAAAGCATGGGTGTATGTTACCTGAAGTAAAATTTAATTAAAATATTAAACATCAAATAATATTAACAACACCATGTACAATCTTTGGTAACATAATATATTTTAAAGGGTTTTTACCCAAATATTTTGGTAGCTCAGGCATGGTAACCCGTATTTTTAACCTGATGATGGAACTGTTGTTCCGAAAACGTTCGTGTTTTTAATGTGGCCCTTTTAAGGGTTTTTATAAAATATACCCATATACAAAGATTAACACTCAGTATTAATTTTAATTTTTTATGTTAATTTACTTTTATATTCATTAACTAATGACTTTCATTCATAACATATTTTCTCACATGCAATATCAAGTTATCTTTGTAATGTTCTTTAGTTACTTTATAAATATTGCAATTATTGCATTTATGATTTATAAATCACTGCAATAAAAATTAACTTTTAAATGTTGCTTCAATTCCAGTCATAATACTCTATGGTATTTTTATATCCCACACACGTAGAATGTACAATGTATTGCCGCTATATAAAATGTTTCGGTAAATATCATGTTTCAAAAAATACTTTGCACTTGTTGGAAATAAATGCTTCATTGACTTTCTTCAAATTTCTTTGAAGTTGTTTATGGGTTTTGTGTCAGCAGTTAGGAGTATAAATGAAGGATTTATAGTTTAACTTAATATTTTACTACAAATAAAATTTAGTTTATTAGAAGCTTTATCAATTTAGTATTCTATATGGGTTAACTATGAACTATTATTGAAACTATTCAATTAATATTTTGTGCTACAAAATTATTATGTAAAAAATAATGTAAGAACGTTTAAAAACATTTTGTTTATTAATCTGAGAGTGGATCGTTAACGACCCCTTGAGCTCATACTGAAATAAAAACTAAGTTTTTCTGTAATTTATTGAAATTTGTCAAAACATTTATCGGAAGTGGAATTTAGTAACTTTCACATATACTTTCGTAGTTTTGTTGGCAAACCATCAAGTAACGTCTTTCTAAGGCGCTATTGTACGCAAAAGCTCTCTTTGGCCCAGGCAATTTTTCGATTTAACTCCATATTTTTTTAAAAGATGCGGTGCAATTCCTTTTCTAATCCTGTCTTGATCTTATTCATAAGTAGTACAGTTGTCAGAGAGTTGACCTCTAAAAATCATAAGAACAAGCTGAATTTTGCAGAAAATATTAATTTTGGTCGGTGATCAGAAATGTCGGTGAAATGCAATTCGGATTCCGCAATTCCATGGGTACATGTGAAGCACTTTTCACCTTACAAGTCCTACTTCAGAGATGCCGCGATGTCAGTTGTGATGTCTATATTTGTTTTATTGACTACGCCAAAGCATTTGACCGTTGTCAGCACCAGAAGATGGTCACCGCACTACAAAGAGTAGGATTAGATGAGAAGGACATTCGGATCATCATGAATTTATACTGGAACCAGCGTGCTCAAGTCAAGGTCGAAGACCAGCTGACCGACCAAGTGAAGATCATGCGAGGAGTAAGGCAAGGATGTGTGCTATCGCCGACTCTTTTCAATATATAATCTGAAGAGATTTTTAATGAAGCCCTCACAAACCTAGACATGGGAATCCGAGTGAGAACGGTGAATACATCAATAATATCCGCTACGCCAGTTAAAAAATATAACTTTTATCATTTAAACCAGTGGTTCCCAACCTTTTTCCCATGATCGCCCCCTTAGACAAGTTTCACCAGTTATGAATACTACAATCGCCCCCTCTCCTCCACCCAATTAAATTGAAACAAATAATGAGTCTATACAAAAGGTAAGTATCCATATTTATTTATTTTTACATTTCGTAAAATGATAAATGGTTATATGTGTGTAAAAGAATTGTTAATGGCTTCCTTGGGCCTGGTGTCCCTCACATAATCTCTTTATGTCTGGCTCAATGTTGTTTAATAACAACCTCAAATCCCCTCTTTCTATTATGTCGAGCCTATTTCTTTGTCTGTTTTTCAATATACACACAGAACTAAAACCTTTCTCCACTAGATATGTTGTGGGGAATGCCAATAATAATAATTTGATTGCATTCCACAAGATTGGATACACTTCTTTTATCCGCGGCCAAAATCTTTCATACCCACACTCCCGAAACAAACTTTCAATTTCAATATCTTGTCTCAAATCAATCAAGTTTTCTTGAAGAGAAGGACATACCGTTGAAACTTCCACGATGAAAGGATTGATAAACCAAGTTGGCACTTTCAGACTAGTCAAATCTTGGAATCGGGACTGCAGATCTTCTTTCAGTGTTTGAAGGTGGAGTCAGTATGTTTGAAGATCCTCAGAATCACCACAAGAAGATTTCAAGTTGGGGAATTTGGTCAGATCTCTTCTCTGCATATTTTCTTCAAAAATAGATAGTTTTTCAATTAATGCTCCGACTACTCCCTTCGATTTGGCCATATTTATGTTCTTCCCCTGTAGTTGCAGGTTCATTTCATTTAATTTTTGAAAAAAATCTGATAAATAAGCGATGTCATTTCGCTTCTCTTGTAGTTATGTACTCAGTGTGGGGTCAGTAGTATTAAGAAATTCAATAACAGTATCGATGAGACTGAAGAACCGCCTTAAGCAATTGCCTTTAGAAAGCCAGCGGACTTCCGTATGTAGTAGTAATGTATTAAATATCACATCATTTTCTTCACAAAGTGTACGAAATATTCGATCATTCTTTGGTTTTGCTTTAATTTTATTTACCGCATCTATGACAAGTCGAAGAGAATCGTGTAACCTCCCACTCAAATTCTTGGCAGCCAAATGCTCTCTGTGAATGACGCAGTGAACACACAAAATTCCAGGTACTGCTTGTTTCAGATGTGAAATAAATCCCCGATGGCGTCCTGTCATTGCTGCTGCACCGTCAGTAGCACAGGTGATCATATTTAATAAGGGAACCTCTTTTTCCTCAAAAAATCTCTTAACGACCTCAAATATGAAAGATCCTTTTGTATCAGTAATCAGACTTCTAACAAACAGCATTTCCTCGGCCATTTCTCCATTGTCGTCAATGAATCGGACATATGACAGCAGCAAAGCTGTGCTCTCAGGGTACTCTCGTCAAGTTGCACAGTAAAGTCTCTGCTTTTCAATTTGTTGCAGAGAACATCTTCACCGTCCTCTTCAAGTGATCCATAAGCCGAGACGGCTTCACGGCTTCGTTTGACAAAGATTTTGCACAAATGAGACACAATGGTAGATTCTTATTTCCTGGCAATTCAATGAATCCATATTTCAAATTCTCCGTTGAGTACTGCCAGCACTTTTTTTTTAGGTGCTGACATTTTGAGAGCAAAACAAAAGAGTAAAGAATAAAAACACTATCTCGCAATTCTCAATAAATAATTATATTGCCACGCGTCGTCGTCTCTGTCCGAATTCTAACATTGTGACTGATAATGATTCTAATATTGTGACGCCTCGTGTTCGATAAGATAAGTGGTTATGTCCGATGACTTAACAGTTTCACAAATAAATCACAGTATCTTTATTAAAATAACAATTCACTGAACACAATGACTATCAGTTGAAACAAAACAACTTTATATACCACACTACAAAACTAGGGAACGAAAGAGTCCACATTTGAAGTGACGACAACCGACAAACGTACTTCTCATCATTCTTATTCCACTTCTCTCTCATTCTCTTTTGTGCGGATGATCGCACAATATGAAAGCTCGATCAAAGGAGAATGCAGAATTCGTTATAATGTATATATATATATATATATATATATATATATATATATATATATATATATATATATATATACATATATATATATATACATATATATATATATATTTACTTTTTATTATCCTATCGATATCCGATCGAAAGTATTGTATTTTTGTTCTCTTTTCTTATTTTTCTTAATTACCCATTTCTCGTTTTCCGGATGCTAAACGCCCCCCTTATCGCCCCCTTTTCTCTGTCGCCCCCATATCGCCCCCTTCGCTCTATCGCCCCCCTGAATATCTCAAACCGCCCCCCGGGGGGCGATTGCCCCCAGGTTGGGAATCACTGATTTAAACAATAAAATCTAACAAAAAATGTATTGATGTTGGTTATTATTATTATTTGAGTACTAAACGTATTATTTTTTCTTTTTTTATGTATTTGTAGTGTCTAAAGTAACTACCGAAAACATTTAAATTCAACATCCTACTGTCATCAGAATATCTGTCGATTCAATACTATGTATAATTGCAATGCCCTGCTAAAGTTTCTGTTCTGAGGTAGCATTAAAATCATTCTGGATATTACTTTAAAAATAAGTTTTCTTTTAAAATGTTATTCTAAA
Source organism: Diabrotica undecimpunctata (assembly GCF_040954645.1). Lineage (NCBI taxonomy): Eukaryota > Metazoa > Arthropoda > Insecta > Coleoptera > Chrysomelidae > Diabrotica > Diabrotica undecimpunctata. Next base: position 40,705,822 of record NC_092803.1, on the reverse strand, counting down.
CAGTATAAAAATGACAGAAAATGTTTTTTTAACCATGATACATTTATAAACAGCATAAAAGATGATGAAGATGTGATAATTACATCACAACCGTGACGAAAACTACACAGATGTGTATAGTAAAATTTTGTTCTAGTCCTTGTAGATTGCTTTCATTCATCGCTCTTCTGATATTTCCACTGCCTGATATTTGTTTTCCGGGTGGTCACCACTGAAATACCGTAGATGTATATATTAACATAGACTGAGCAGTCTGTCTGTAGAGCCAAGTGACGACACTATCTTTTCTTTTTCGTTGTTCGTTGTGTCTCTGCCCTATATTAAGTAAGTATAGCACGGTCTCTTTTTGGTGGGGACAGAGAGAGAGTCAGGATTTTCAATGCCCTAGAGGGAGACATATCGAGTAAGCTCGGTCTGTGTTAATATATATAATCGTCAATGTAAAACATCCTTGTTATAGGCCATCGTCCGGCAGGCATTTTAATAAAAATGTCCAAACCATTTCAAGGATCGTTTTTCTATTCGGTCCACTTCTGTTTCTTCTATTTAATTCAAGTTATTGATTTGTCTTTACTTACCTATTATTTCTATCTTTCTATCTTCTCAGCCATTCTACCGTTAAGAGCCTTCCTTTTAGATCTGGATTAAGAGTCCACGCTTCTGAATGGAGCTCGAAACTAATTCTACCATTGTTACCCATTCTGTTCTAATTTATATGGATTTCCATTTAACTGGATTTGTTTTGCAATTTTTAAGTAAAGCTTATACATACTATGAAAGAGGCCATGCTGCAAAATTAGTGAAAGTATTCGTTTTATTGGTAGCGTGTTATTGCTATACATTTTCATGTATAATATTCTGTAACAGGTGTCCTTCAATTTTTAGGTTTTTTAACACTTCTCACAACTTTGTTCACAGAAAAGTGTCGTATTCCCCGATTCTATGATCGATGATTCGTTTTATTTTATCAATAAAGACTTTTCTGACATTTGGCTTATTTTACTATTTACACTCAGACCTCGATAATAATAGTAATAATGGGTATCTTTTCTTATGCCTTTTCTTTTTCTAGGGCCGTCGGCTATTCTACACTGGTACAAGTCCTCGGGACTAGACTTAGACAGATGGTATACCCAGGACTCATATATGTCAATGCAACATTAAATCTTCTTAAAGCAACATGAAGCTATGGAAGGTGCTTTATTGTACTGAATGTTCGCCTGTAGGACTTTGATTCGGATCCTTTAGACCTATAGACAGAGACAGGATCCGCAAGCGAGGTCTCGTCTCTATTCATTCTTCTTATGTTTTTATTTGTGGACTTAAAAGAGCTTTTTATTTCTGAGTGTTTTTCTGAGCGAACTCTTTTTGTTTAATGTTTAGATTCCCTGTACGATTCATTTCCTGGAAATTATAGTATGTGTTATAGCTCAAGATTGGACATTACTGATCTTTTCCACTCAGAATGTCCTGCAAGGACTCTACGAGAGCTCATACTTACAGCCTCAGAACAAAATCAGTTCTCCTCTTTCGACTTTCTTAAAATTATGTATTAGGTGTGTTTAGTAATTCGATAGAAATATTTTTGGGACTTAGAAATTGGCCACCCTTTAGTCTGAATAGTGTGATTGTAACTTTCTTAAATATAATCGGAGTTTTCTAGTACCCGTCAGTTAAAAAATATCCTCAATAAAGGGCCATAAAATTTGACTATTCTTAAGAAATATACATAGGATACAAATTCCTTAATGGTGGGGGTATGCATAAAATTGACTTTTCAAGTTTTTAAAACTAGCTTTTAACATTCAGTTCAATTTTAAACTTTTATGTGTTTGTTTGCTACTACTACAGTGCCTACTGCTTATTATTTTTTTTTTCTGATTGGCGCTTAATAATCTTTTTTTACTGGTATTATGTTGTGTTGGGACTAACGAGTATGGCGGGAAAAATAAAACGCCTCTCTATCAAAGAAAAAATGGATATAATTTACGAATATAAAAAAGTGGCTTGTCTTAAAAACACTCATTTTGCACTGGTAAATTGCTTCTTTGAGAAAATTTGAGGTTAGGAATTTGACAGATGAAAGTTAGGAATATCTCCAATATGCAGATATTAGAATAGATAATAGCTACAATGTGTCTTTTATGCAAATTTAATTTATTTCAATTCGGAGCGGTCTGTGACAACGGAATATGGAGGCGTAGATATAACTTTGAACTGCAGAATATCTACAAGCATACGTTTGGTGGTAAAGATATTACCACTATAATTAAGCCAAACCGCCTGCGGTGGGCAGGACATGTAGCTCGGGCCCCTGAGTCAAACATGATAAAAAAGATTCTAACAGCGCAACCCGTGGGAATGAGAAGACGGAGTAGACCAAAGCTAAAGGTTGTAGCACCAAGATGATGATGATGATAATTTATTTCAAGCCAAAAATTAATAATATGTTACATTGGAGTAATGCATTTGTAGACATTAGTGAAGTTAGGAATCGGTACGCACATTGGATATTTTTCTAGACTGTAAAACCATTCATAGCGATACAGAATGGTTTGAACTCTGAATTACCAGAAATCTGCACATTGGAAGTATTTCATTCCTAACGACGATATACAAAACACTTACATACTATTTCTATTTAATTTCTGATAACCGTAAAACATTGACTATATTAAAATATCGCACACTCATTATTTATATTCCACGTGGCGGTTGGGAAACTTCAAAGGTCTAATAACATCACTAACGTCTTGTTTATCAGAACCAATACCAAGAAGTGCAATTATATATATACAAAGGCTTTCTTTATTTTATCGTGCTAACAGCAGCATCCAAATATTTGCGTAAATCGATAGAATTCCATCCGGGTATTTTTAGATGACATCAAATAAAATTATGAATTTTGCGAAAATTCACACCTTTAAACCGTGCAAATATCATACCTTTTGTTTGTTTAATGCTTAAGAAATATTATTTATATGAGTTTCAATGCAAGTTTGAAAAAATTTAAGAATTCATGCATTTAAGTTTTTCTTTAGCAAACATGTCAACGAGAAAAACGTGTAGGTTTTGTAGAATAAGATAAGGAGTTGACGTTTGATCAACAATATTTAAATATCCAGGTGATATCTAGCAGCGTATGGAAATAAATAAAGTTATCTCAAACCAAGTCGAAGATATCTTCCATCCATCCATCCTATGGGTCTACAGCCCAATTCAAGCCCTGGCCTCCCTTAGCAAACTTCCCCATCCATTACGGTCTGCAGCCATTCTCTTGCACGATAGACTGCCAAGCAGATTTCTTACGTCCTCATCCACATTGTTCACGCCATCATATGTTTTAAGTCGATTTCATGCATTTTTTCCGATGCGGCAACATAGAAGTGTCTGCATATGTGTCATAGTATGCGAATATTATGAAGATTCACAAAAGGGGTCTCAAGGCGACATCACACACGATACAACACCGGTGAAACATAATATTATATACATTAGCGGGACGGACGCCAACCGTCATATATTCATGTATTATATTTTATTGTGTTAATTCAAAATAAAGTCTTTCACACGGAGTTTTTTGACTGTTTACCAGCGGCACATTCGATGTTAAAGTTAAATCAAGTTACATTCACACATCATCATCCCATCGCTTTCTCGATCTTCCAATAGGTCTCTTCCTTTGCATTATTGCATTCAACAGTGTTTTTGAAGACCTGTATATTTCTATCTCCAACACATGGGCTGTCCACCAAAGACGCTGTAGGCGGATATACTGAGATAAACATGGTTCTTTATATACATGGTTGGTTCGTTATTATTCATTTGTATTAAGAGATACCAAAAAAAATTTAAGAAAAAGTTGGAGCACACATATGACCATACTCTTAATATATAAGATTACCCATATTAACGGGGTTGGTACAAACTTATCTTTTTTTAATAGAATCCCCTGTATATTTTTACATTGTTGGACTCTTCTTGATGTAATCGTTTTTTTTTAATATAAGGTTTGGCTCCACCTCTTCAGTCCTAATCCCTTTTGAGATGTAGTGACACCATCAGGCCTTTACAGTTTTTTCACGATTTCCCTCCATCCTATCCTGTCCTAGGCTAGTTTTTCGGCTTTATGTAACCTTGGTTAATCAATATTTTTGTTTGATCTACCCAACGGTTTGGAGATCTTCCCCTAGGTCTCTTTCCTTCAACTCTACCCTCGACTATCAGTTTTTCCATCGCAACCGTTCTTCTAACAATGTGTCCAAAATACTGCAAATATCTCTGTTGTATTTGTTTAAGTAATCTATCCTTTACTTTAAGTTGTTCTAATATCGATACGTTAGTGCGATGATCAATCCAGGATATTCTTAATATGCGGCGGTATACCCACATTTCAAAAGCGTCTAGTTTATTTTTATCCGCTTTCTTTAAGGTCCACGTTTCGGATGCATATGTGGCTATGGGAAAAATGAGTGTCCTTACCAGCCTTAGTTTTGTGTGTATTGTTATGCTAGAATATTTCCAAATTGTTACCAGTTTCATCATAGCTGTTCTAGCAATAGTCAACCTTCTACGTATCTCTCTGTCACACCCTCCGTCATTTGTTATTAGGGACCCCAGGTATATGAACCTATTTACTACTTCAAAGCCCCCAATTTCTTTAATGTGTTGAAGATTATTCCGAGCTCTATCTACTATCATGATCTTTGTCTTACTCCTATTTAGCTTTAGTCCATATGTTTTGCTTTTCTCCTCCAGACATCTCATTATGTTTTCTATTTCTTCTTGATTTGCCGCGATTATTAAAGTGTCATCAGCATATCTCAATTTACTGATTTTTGACCTACTGATATTCCACCCTTCCATCCGTAGTATATCTGCTGCCATTTGAATTTATCGAAAGCCTTTGTTTAATCCACAAAGCACATAAGCATAGGAGTATTGTATTCACTCGTTTTTTCGATTAGCTGTCTGACATTAAGGATGTGTTCTCTTGTGCCTTTTCCTGGGACAAATCTCGCTTGTTCTTCTGATATCTGGGGCAATAAAAAAGCTTTTAGTCTTTCATGTATTACATGAAGTAGAACCTTGCTTGTATGGGATATTAGGGTTACCGTTCTGTAGTTGCTGCAATCTAGCGGAGTTCCTTTTTTGAATATAAGGATGAAAGTGGATGTTGTCCAGTCGTTGGGCCACTCTCCGGTTTCCCAAATCTTTTTGCAGATCATACGCATAACATTTACTCCAACATCTACAGTTTTTTTTTTTAAACTTCTGCGGTGATCTGGTCTGCGCTAGGAAATTTTCTATTTTTTAACTTTTTGATTGCTTTTTCTACCTCTGACTTTAGAATGTTTGGTTCTCTCTCTGCAGTGAACTCGTCGTAATTTGCATTCTGGGGATCATCTGCATATAGACTTTGACAATATTTTCTCCATACCTCCGCAATCCCTTTATCGTCATTTGTAATATGTTGGTTTTGATCCATTATTGTTTGTGTGATTGGTTTAAATTCCCTGGATAGATATCGGACTTTGTTATATAGCTCATGGGATTCATAAGGGTTTGCATGTCTCTCTAGTTCTTCGCATTCTTCATTTATTTTATATGTTTATTTTTATCATTCCTACATGCTCTTTTAATTTCTTTATTTAACCCTGCTAATAAGGTTTGGCAGCATTATATAAAGTCATTTAAAAGATAATTTATTACGTTTTTTATTAATTGTGTAGCACAATTAACACCCAGTAGAATTGTATCAGATTTGATATCAAAAAATATATTTATGTTCAAAATAATTTTAATGTAGTCTTTACTATTGTCGAAAATTAATAACACAGCGAAATATTTAATTTTGATATATAGGGTGGGTCGAAACTCGGAATGAATATTTTATGAGTTTTCTTAAATAGGACACCCTATATTTTAGTATTGCAATGAAATGTTATATTATGATACTTTTTTATTTATTAAGCATTTCCTATATATAACTGTTTGTGAGTTATTCGTGATTTGTTGTGCCAAACATTAATTTATCGAATTACATTTTATTTACGAATTTATCGAACCAAACAACCGGCTGCAGTGGGGCAACACCTCATGGAATCCATAATTCCTATACGAGGAAATCTCTTATTTTTTGTTTTGATGTTTTGTTTGATAATACCAGCGCAACAGACACCATGTTTTGACCAAAAAGACCGAAAAAAGTCCAAGTACAAACAGCTTCAGAGTTGATACTTCTGAGATCGCAAATTTCCTATTAAGGAGAGCTCCGAGATACTTAACTTCTTCCGATAAGAATAGTGCTACTCCACTCATTGTGAGGTATTAAATTGTTAATTTTTTCCTGTTAGTAGATAAAACAAGTGTCATTTTATTAGGATTTACTAAACGACCTTCTTTCGAACAACATTTGTAGTCTAGGTTTAAGGCCAAAAACCTGCCATAGCATAATATTGGGATCATGATACCGTATATATTATTTTGCTACATTAGACAAACCATTATAATTGTGAATCATGATTACATTATATCATTGTTTGTGTTCTATTTGCGCAATATATTATTTAAGTAAACTTTGGCGTTATTTGTTTCTTAATGGATCTAGTAAATCATCCGTTCGGGTATAAAATTCAATACACAAAAATAGCAACAAACTAATTGCAAACCTCTTAAAAAATTGAATTGATAGTTGTTAGAGTAAAATAATTTGATTATTCAGTAATGGATAATTTAATGGCGTAATTATGAACGCCTTAGTGAGTAATGAATTGTTGTGTAGGATCATTTCAAAAAAGCTTTTTGTGTAATTGATATTCTATGTTTCATGTGTACTTTTTGTTTATTTTTACCTACAGTTTCAATAAGGAGACAAAGGTATGTCAATTATGTTACAATTACATAGATAAGGCAATAAATCATAGAATAGTAAGATTATAAAATAAATTGAGTGCAATTTATATACCGCGAAAATTTTTCAAAATATGGTACGAATTAATTTATTTTATATAAGAAACCGATTTGAATGAAGCAAAGTTGTCCTGATAGGCAGGCGGTGAACCTCCAAAAAGATGACTATGACCTATGACTTAGAGAGTTTTAACATAGAAAAGAATGTTGCTCGATGATTACCTCTTTGTAAAGCAATATTCGGATAATTATTGAACCAATCTAAAATCGCCAATATAGATTTATGTAATCATATGGAAGCAGATACTCCTTTGTGCTCGTATTGCTTGTTTAGCCTTTCCATCTTTCCTTAATATATTTGTGCCTTCCTTAATATGCTACGTGTTCATATACTCTTTAATTTCTTGGGTCTTGTTCCTAAAAGAGTTTAGAAATGCGATTTCCAGACTGCTTTTATTTCTCTAGGATCGCTGGTTATCTGCCGTTCTTGATTTCTGCTTAGATTTTTTCGGGGTTTTATCTTTCTCTTAAATTGCGTAGATACTTAATACGTTTCTCTTATATCTTTGTTTTAAAAATTTTCTTTCATTTTCTGTATTGCTCTCCTTTCTGGAAGATTGACCTTTTTTCTTTGATTCTTAAAATCTCCAAAATTCGAAGAATATGGTTTTGTACTGACAAAATTACTGAATTGCTGAATTAACGACGATATATTTCAGTACCTACATTCTCTGACAAAAACAACTTAGTTAATGCATCATTGATTAAGTTCTGTCTTTACACGGTATAAATAGACATAATACAACATTAAGTTTATTTTAATTGAAAATAATTTGTTAACAGAAGGGGTTATACCTATAAATTGTTTAGTTGTTTCCTAGCTCCAGCATATCACCCTTGGAAAAAATCGAAAGCAGATACCTAGATACAGTGTAAACTCACTTAAGAAACATTTAGCTATTGAAAAAATACATCTATGGATAAATCGCCTCCTTGAAATCGGCATTAAAACAAAATATTTTAAGGTCTATGTGGCAAATCAATAAGTTTATTGACGTTTCAATTTCCACTTCGGAAATCGTTCTCAAAATACAAACATTAAATTAAATTACTAAATCAATAAGTGGAGTGAGGCTATTTTACCAGAAATTTCTTTATATGAAGTAACTAAGTATGGATGGATTCCACAAGACTATAAGTTATATCCAAATTTTTTCGAAGGAAATTCGGCTATGGAGTATTAACAAAACTATTTTTGTACATTTGTCTTTTGTACAAGTAATATTTGCCATGCATTGATTCCGAATTAGACTGCTGTGATGTAACCACTCCATTTGTCTCTATCTTAAGCTGCTCGGGGAGCTTCGTAGAATGAGTTTCCAGCTGAATTCTTAATTTTATCGGACCATCTAATTGGTGATCGTCCTCTTGATTTTCTCCCCAGAATGTTTCCAGAAACAATTATTCTCTCCAAACTATCGTCACCTCTGCGAACCACGTGACCGAAAAATTGCAAAATACATTGCAAACATATTGTAGACAGCCTTTTTTTAATCTCGAGTTGGTTTTGAATGGAAACGTTTGTCCTACGAGCTGTCCAAGGTACCACATCTCAAAGGCATCAATTTTTTGGCGCTGGCGTCCGCGAGGAGTCCAAGTCTCTGCCACGTATAGATATATTGGTAATACAAGGGCATTCACCAGTCTTATCTTCATATTTTGAGAGATAGATCTGTCTTTCCAAACTTTAGTTAGGCAATTCATCGCATTTTTTGCCATACCAATACGTCTCCGAACTTCTGCTTTACAGTTACCATCGTTAGTTATTCTAGACCCGAGATAGACAAAACTGTCCACTATCTTGTATCCCTGTAACCTGTTAGTCAGTTGAATAGTGTGTAATCTGTCGACCACCATTATTTTTGTCTTAGCTTTATTGATTTTCAGACTAACTTTATTGCTTTAGTATTTAACTCTTCGCAGGAGATTAAACATTTCTTGCTCATTTGCTGTTATAAGTGTACTGTCATCAGCAAATCTTAAATTGGAAATTTTTCTACCAGCCACTTTTACTCCAACGGCCCATCCATCTAAAGCCATCCTCATGACATGTTCACCATAAATGTTGAATAAGTCAGATGACAACACGCATCCTTGTCTAACATCTCTCTCGGTCTTGAATTTGTTTAAGAACTTCTGATCATCTGATCTAGTTGTACTGTTGCTATATTGGACTGGTACAGATTTTTAATAAGTGTCACCAGGTGTAATGGTGTGCCCATTTCTATTAAAATGGATCACATAATTATCCAGCTTACACAATTAAATGCCTTTTGGTAGTCAACGAAGCATATAATCATAGGTACTTGAAATTTCCTAGACTTATCAATGAGTTATCTCAGGTTAAGGATTTGTCCCGTATACCTTTACCCTTTACATCCCCGCTTGTTCCTGAGGTATTTGGTAATGTAGATAGGTTGAGGATGAAGATAGAGACCAATGAAGAAAAATTGTTAAGAATATTGAAAAAATCACGATCCTCAGTAATGGAGAAACGACAAGAGAGAGATGTATCTACATGCTCTGAATCATGTTGCAATAAAAGTCACTTTCAAGAAGAAAATTTAAACGATTCCCAATCAACTAACAATTTTTCAGAGAATGAATTAATGTAATATAATTTCTTTTAATTATTTTGTTCTAATGTTAATATATTATGGTAATAATAAAGCAAAACTATTATCTATAATAAATCACGTAAACTATTTTAAAAATTATTTTAACAGCGGTATTTGCGAAAGATAATAATTAACAATTAAATTACATTACTAACACTCTTATCAAATAAGTAAATTATTAACGAAAAATTGTCAAACTATCGTAATTCTAAACAAATTTATTTGACTATCGAAGGATTATAAGTTTCTCACCAAAAAGAAATCATTTTCCTTGCCCGTATTATACGTACATAATATGATTAAACGAGGTTGCGCGCTACTCGCGCACCTAGTTAAAATTATAACTTTTTAATGATTTAGTTTCGAAATCTGAAACTTTCCAGAAAACTTTTAGATAATATTTTTTATTTTAATCAATTTTTCAATCTAAAATTGGTTAAAAGGGGGATTTAAAATTTTCGATTTTTTTGAAAAAATCGCCATTTTATATAAAGTAAAAATTAAGATTTTATATATACTTTATTGTTTACGAAAATGTCCATAGTATATAATGTTAAAATTAGAAATCGAAATATTTAAACCGAGCCGAGATTTATTACCAATCCAAATTTAACCGGTAGCCAGAGAGTTATGAGTTTATCAAAAACTAAAGCACTTCTAAGTTCACCGCTCTCCTATGAGTTACACATTTTAAAACTTAACAGTTCTTAATATTGTAGTCGCTTCGGCGATACATATACTAAAATTGGAACGATACAGAGAATATTAGCATGGCCCCTGCGCAAGGATGACACGTAAAATCGTGAAGCGTTCCACATTTTTAAAAGCAGCTATCTTCCCAACTCTCCAAACTCGTTTAGGCCAATCTCCCTAACATGTACGCTTTGCAAATTATTGGAAAAAATAATCAACAAGCGATTAGTGTGGTATCTAGAGAAAAACAATATCCTGAACTCTGCTCAATCAGGTTTTAGACCAAATCAAAGCACCACTGATAATTTAGTGATCCTGCAAACAGATATAGGAAATGCTATGGCCTCCAAGTAAGATGTAATCGCACTAATGTTTGATATAGAATGTGCTTTCGATACAACGTGTAAGTCGGTTATCCTTAAAAAAACTGGTAGAAAATAATCTTATGGGCAACATATTATGCTTTATAAACAACTTTTTAAACAATAGAAATTTCAGAATCACAGTTAACGGAGTATTATCCGACAACTATGTCACTGAAAATGGTGTACCCCAAGGTTCTACTTTAAGTTCTACCCTCTTTTTACTAGCTATCAATGATATTTACTCTCATATAAAATATCCAGTTAAATTTGCCCTACACGCAGACGACCTTAGTGTATCATCATCAATCAGCCAGTCCCGTCCACTGCTGGACATAGGCCTCCCTCAGTTCTTTCCAGTGTTCTCTACACTGGGCCGCTTGTAGCCAGTTTCCCGCTACTCTTTTTATGTCGTCGGTCCATCTAGTCGGTGGTCGTCCTCGGCTTCTTTTATAATTTCTGGGCCTCCATTCCATAATTCGTCTTGTCCATCGTCCATCTTGTGTTCTGACTAAGTGTCCTGCCCAGTTCCACTTAAGTCTCGTGGTTCTTTCGATGATTTCTTGAACTCCTGATCTTTGCCTGATTTGTCGGTTTGTTATGTGGTCTCGGAGGCTCACATTCAGCATTGCACGTCCCATGGCTCGTTGTGTGACTCTTAGTTTATTCGCAGATTTCTGCGTGAGTGTTAAAGTCTCTGCTCTATAAGTTTGTACAGGCAAAACACATTGGTTATAAACTTTTCGCTTGAGACACATGGGAATTGAACTTTTTAGAATATGGCTTAGTTTGCCAAATGCTGCCCATGTCAGGCCTATTCGCCTTTGTATTTCATTTGTTTGATTGTCTCTGTTTATTTTGATCTCGTGTCCCAGATATTTGTAAGTGTCTGTTTGTTGTATGGTATTATTGTCGATAGTTATATTTCCACTCATTACGAGATTTGTCATAAGTTTAGTTTTCTCAAAGTTTATCTTTAATCCTGCTCTTTCAGACAGACTTTTAAGCGAATGTAGCATAGAAACTGTATCCTGTAAGTTATCTGCGATTAATACATCATCTGCAAACCTCAAATGATTTAATCTTTCTCCATCTATATTGATGCCCATATCTTGCCATTGGGTGTTCTTAAATATTGACTCTAGAGCTGCCGTGAACAATTTTGGTGAAATATTGTCTCCTTGTCTTACTCCTCGACCTAAGCTGAATTTTTCTGTGTCTTCGTGTAGTCGTATACTTGATGTAGCGTTCTCGTAGATGTTTTTGATTAGTGACGTGTACCTGTAATCTATTCGGCTTTGATTTAGGGCTTCCAGTACGGTTTCAAACTCTACAGTATCAAAAGCCTTCTCGTAATCGACAAATGCAAGAACCAGTGGTATGTTGTACTCGATGCGAAGATCTTTATAGTGTGCAAATGGTCATTTGTGCCATATCCTCTCCTAAAGCCTGCCTGTTCTTTGGGCTGATAGAAATCAAGTTTAGGTGTTAGTCTCTTTGTTAAGATTTTCATAAAGAGTTTATACATATGTGTCAAGAGGCTGATGGGTCTATAATTTTCTAATTTAGTAATATCACCTATTTTGTGTAACAAGACTATCACTGCATTGTTCCAGTCTTTAGGAATCGTACCCGCATGTAAGCATTTATTAAACAGTTCGCTTACTGATTTTAATAGAATTTCTCCTCCTGCTTTTATTGCCTCAATAACGAGTCCATCGTCACCAGGCGATCGATGGTTCTTCATTTCCTTTAAAGCTGATGTTACTTCTGACACAGTAATGGGTAAAAGTATTTCCGATCCCTGATTTATGAGAGTCTTTACTCGTGTCGGTAAATTTTCTTGTGGTCTTTGGCTGGTATAGAGGTCTTTATATATATTATATAAAGACCTTTTAGAGACCAAGACTATTTATATATATAAAGACCTTAGTGTATACTGCCAAGGAAAATCCACAGCCGCAACCTCATCTTTATTACAAAATTCCCTTACTAAATGGTTCGAGAAAACTGGCTTCAGGTTCTCTTTCAATAAATTGAAAATATTTAAATTAACTAGGAGATATAACAGCGCAGAAATACAAAAGATAATACTAAATGGAGTAAATTTAGAGTTAATTGATCATTACAAGTTTTTAGGACTAACTGTCGATAACAAACTCACCTGGCGTCGTCATATCGATAAAATAAAAGGTTTAAGCAGAATGAATTTGGTAAAGACATTGTGCCACCATCAATGGGGTGCCGATGAACGTGTACTACTTAAAATATAGCAAGGTATTATAATCCGATCCAAATTAGACTATGGTGGTATAGTGTACGTGTCCGCATCCAACAATTTATTACAATTTAAACTATGTTCACAACACTGCTCTCTTAATTTGCTTTAAAGCATTTCGATCCAGTCCGGCTGAAAGTCTCTATTGTGAATCTCATGAACTCCCCCTTTACTTTCGGAGGCAGCAACTACTCCTATCTTATGCTAGCAGAATTTCATCGAATCCGACTAATCCTGTATTTAATCTTCTGACTTCGCCAAGACCTGGAATCGTAAACTCACCCAGATGTATATTTTCAATCCCACAGATCCTACAACTCTTGTGCGAAGATACAAAATTATTTCAAACACTTGCATCTATAAAATAGGAATCCCCGCCATGTTCTAGACCACCTCCTTTTATAAACACTTCCCTTTGTAAATTTAATAAGCAACAATAAATAATATCATATTTCGACAAGCTTTCAAGGATCTTGTGAATACATCTCACTACGATAAGGTGCTTTATACCGATACATTCCGAAACGCAGATGGAGTTGGCTGTTCTGTCACTACAGTTGATACATTATTAGGACAATACCGAATATCCAACGAATGTAGCGTGTTTTCAGGAGAACTCATTAGCTTTTCAAACGCTCTTGAGTTCCCTTTTGACAATCATCAAAGTGTAGCGTTAGTTATCTGCAATTCATTAATTAAAAAATATTTACAATCAACATCACATAGTGCAAAAAATACTAGAATCGATCCATCTCCACACTGCTCGAGGGACTTCAATAACAATGATATGGGTGCCTTCTCATATCGACATCCAAAGGAAATGAGATGGCTGACAGCGCTGCAAAATAAAGTGCAAAAGAAGCATCTACATCCAACTTACCCGTCTACAACATACAGCTCCAAGAAGATATAAAATCAAAATTCAAAAGAAATTTTTAAGACAAGTGGCAGGAACTTTGGATCACCAAAGACACAAAGCTCAGAGAAATACAACCTAATGTTAACAGCTATTTATCCCTAGCATCTCTGAACAGAAAAGAGAAGATAGCAATACGAAGATTAAGGATAGGACACATACGTTTGATCTTATTTCCTCTAAAGATCAACAGTTATGCTCCCACTGCAACGAGATTCCTATTACCGTCAAGCACGTCCTCACAGAATGCCAACACTAACAGGTCATTCTTATTTCCAACAATATAAACGACAGTATAAACGACACCAAATATGCCTATTAGGAGATTTCAATGCTCTGGTAGGCAAAAAATTACAAGACAATGTGGTAGGAAGATATGGTGAAGACAAAATAAACAACAACGGAGAGCGACTCATCGATCTTTGTGAAACATTACAGCTTAAAATAATGAATGGATTTTATCAGCACAAAGATATACATAAATTTACCTGGGAACAACCAAAGAAAAAGATAAAATCTATAATCGACTATCTCATCCAACCAGAAAACAAAAGGCTCCAAACAAATGACGTAAGGGTGTATCGTGGTGCCGAATGCGGATCTGACCACTATATGGTGATCGCAAAAATAACCATACACTACAGGAAAATAAACAAGAACAAAATTGAACAGGAGAAGGTAGTAGCTTCCACAAAGATAAGATATAATATTGATAGCCTCAAACACGAATCAGTACAATTCCTCTACAAACTTAGACTAGCCTCAAAACTAACTCACTTAACTCGAAGAGAAACAGCCGAAAAAGAATATCAAGATATAAAAAATTGCATTCATCAGGCGGCCAAAGAGGCATTGGGGTACGAAGAAGCTGACAAAAGAAAAAATCCTGAGTGGTGGAACGAAGAAGTAGGAAAATTAATTAAAGACAAAAAAAAAGCTTATCAAACATGGCTATCCACGAAAGACTCAGAAGACCGCAGAATTTACAGCAGACTCAACAGGGAAGCAAAGAAGGAAGTCACTAAAAGAAAAAACGAAATGTGGGAAGAGAAATGCAAAGAGATGGACCGATGCTTAGGAGGAACCAAAGTGACACAAGCTTGGAAATTCATAAAAAGTATTAGAAAAGAAAGAAAAGATGAGGGAAATATAAACCTGATTCAAAATAAAAAGTGGGAAAAATATTACGAAACGCTATTAACAGAAAGTAGGCACGAATTTATGGAAAGACCTGACCATATCTCAATGACAGAAAACTCAGAGGTGCATAAGATAAACAAAGAAGAACTGAAAAAAGAATTGAAACAAATGAAAAATAAAAAAACACCCGGGCCTGGAGACATTCCCATCGAGTTGGTGAAACATGGACCGGATGCTCTTTTGGAAAGCTTAGTGAATATTTTTAATAAATGCTTAATTGAAGGCCAAACGATTCCAGACGATTGGAATTTGGCCCACATTAGCCCCATTTATAAAAAGGGAGACAGAAAAGAATGCGGAAATTATAGAGGCATTAGCGTAACTAGCTCGCTGGGAAGGTTATATGGTCGTATATTGAAAAGAAGAATAGAAGAGGAGTATAAAGAAATTGAAGAACAAAGCGGCTTCAGAGCAGGAAGATCGTGCGTGGACAACACATTTACCCTTCAACAAGTAATTGAAAAACGAACAGCTCGAAACCTCCCTACGCATCTGGTATTTATAGATCTGGAGAAGGCTTATGATACAGTTCCTTTAAAACTCTTATTTAGTGTCTTGACGAAAACGGACCTTAGTAAAACATATCTAAAAGCAATACTGAACATCTATAAATGTCCTCAAAGCACTGTAAAAACAGGAAATACTTTCTCAAGGGTATTTACAGTAACGAAAGGCTTGAGACAAGGATGTTGTCTTTCCCCCACCCTATTCAAAATATATATCCAAGAAGCACTGCACCAGTGGAGACAAAAATGTGCGGGAATGGGGTTGAAGCTTAACAACCATTATCTGACAACGCTGTTCTTTGCAGATGATCAAGTACTAATTGCAAGCTGTGAAGAAGATGCAGATTATATGCTTAGAAAGCTCAAAGATGAATACGAAAAATGGGGGATGAGTATGAATATGTCTAAAACAGAATATATGCGAATAGGCAGTGAAGACGAAGACCCGGATTTGGAAATTAGACAAATGAAAAGGTGCTACGAATACAAATATTTGGGAAGTATTATCTGCAGTAAAGGAACAACGGAACGAGATATAGACTATAAAGTGCAACAAGGCAGGAAGAGTGTTCAAATTCTGAATTCGATACTTTGGTCCAACAAAGCTACTATGAAAACTAAAATGACTATCTACAAAGTAATTGTAGAGCCAATTCTTACATATGGAGCAGAATGTTGGCAAATGACAGCAAAAGGAAAGAAAAAAGTTGACACGGTTGAAATGGACTACCTAAGAAGAGCTTGCCGTATATCAAGAGTAGAACGTATACCTAATTCTGAAATTAGAAGAAAAACAGATAGAGTACATACAACTTCTGAAAGAATAGAAACTAGACAGTTAATATGGTATGGACACGTACAGAGGATGGACGACAACAGATGGCCAAAAAGAGCTATGGAATACAATCCAAGTAATAGAAGGAAACGAGGAAGACCAGCCTAGTCTTGGATACAAGGTGTTATGGAAACCATGAAAGACAGAGCCATTAATGAAGACACCTGGAGAGATAGAAAAAGATGGCGATCGAAATGCGGGAAGCGGCAGAAGCTGTAGGATCCCCGCTTATATATATATATATATATATATATATATATATATATATATATATATATATATATATATATATATATATATATATATATATATATATATATAAACGACAGTTTAAAAGGACTTCTGAACTGTTCAAGCCGACTCAAGAGTCTAATGGACTACACAATTGTTTCTGAAAATATAATTTACATAATACTGTTATTCTTTAATATCGTTAATACTGTATCATAACTCTGTAGGTACTATTGTAAACCTTTGCTCCCGTGTTAATGACCAAAGATGTAGAGACACGTTAATTCGAAATAAAAAAAGTTGTTAATATTGAAATACCTCCAAATAAATAATTTTTTATTACCAAAATATACTGTTAGAGAAACGTGACAAATTAATTAAATATTTCTTAAGTGTCAGTTAGATCTGAACGTCACACTTCAATTAATTTTAGACACCGTTTTCACACACCAGTAACCCAGTAATTTTATGCAGATCTGGTGTGGTTAATAATTTTTATATTATAACACACAGCGTATATCCTTGAGGTGTAAGAAGTGTATATTCTTTGAAAGGAAAGGATAACAAGTTTCGGATAAAAGGTAAATGCCCTCGATACAAATATTTTGGTCGACTCTAGCGGAAATACTTTTCTTAAATTATATATGTAGTATATTATAGTTTGTGTTATTTTTAATCGTTGTTCTAAGAACAGAAACAACAAACATATTGTGGTATTTCCAATAAAGATAACACTATACGAAGAAGTTTCACCCCACATTAGTCTAACAACCCAAATCATCATAATCTTATGCTGAACTTAATAACTTCTTCATGGTTACTAATAAACAAAGTTCGTGATCAACCTTTGGTATATTCTAAACAGTTCCATCAGAGTTTTTTAGGTCAGCCAATGCTTTTTCCTCCTATTGTTGTTTTGTCTCGAAATATTCTTGTTATTCTGTTTTGCGTCATATAATCAATATGTTTATTCCATTCTGTTTTACATATTTAACTGGATTTATTGTGTACCTACTACTTTCTATAGTTTTCACTTTTTTCCTATCAAAAATAATTTGGCCGGTTATTCTTCTTAGTAGGTAATATGTGCTGTTGTTAATATTAGATTTGTTTTATGTATTTGCGTCAGTCGTAGAACAAAGACAGTTTGTATTATATCACCGTCAACATAAATATATTCCAGCATCAATGTAAAAAGTTTTTGTGAAATACTTGTTACGTCATTTTTGGTGCTAGCTTGTTTTTTGTATAGCTCGCTGTTGAAATCTCTCCTATTTGGATTATTTTTCTTCATCTGATATTACGGTATATAATACCTGATATACTACCCTAAACCAACTAAAATTTTATAAGAACTAATGAATCAGAGGCAGAGGATAAGTTTAGCAGATGAACAACAGGGCTTTCTTAGTGGAAGATCGTGTACAGGTGCAATATTTGTTATAAAGCAAATTACTGAGAAATCACTAGAATTTATTCGACCAGCATTTCTGTGTCTGATTGACTTAAAAAGAAAGCATTTGACAGAGTAAGACTCAAAGGTGTAGTGTAATCCATCTTCTGTATAATAGAGAAGTTCCCCTAACTATTATAAAAACTATCGAAAACATCTACCAAAACAACAAAATGAAAGTCAAAATAGATGGACAACTTACAGAACCTATAGAAATAGTCAGCGAAATAAGACAGGGGACTCATTGAGCCCTATGCTCTTCAATTTAGTCATGGATGAAGTCATTAAAAGCGTTAAAAAGGGAAGAGGATAAAGAATGGAAAACAAAGAAATAAAAATATTCTGTTAGGCAGACGAAGCAATATTGATGACCCAAGATGAAGACAGTCTGCAAAGACTAGTCCACAGATTTAACATAAGAGTAAAATAATTTATTATGACTATCTCAGAAAACTAAAATAATAGTAATCAGCAAAGAACCAACCGTATAAAAAGTAGAAATTGATGGCATCAGTATTGAACAAGTAATGAAAATAAAATACCTTAGAATAACACTGTCCAGCTATGGAGACCTAGACAAAGAAGTGAGAGAAGTACAAAAACCAAATAGATTGGCAGGATGCCTTAATAACACTTTATGGTGAAACAGACACATTAAAACTGAGATACCATCAATAATTTATAAAGCCAGTGTAAGACCAATAATGCCATATGCCTCAGAAACAAGACCCGACACAGCCATAACACAAAGGCTACTGGAAGCGGTAGAGATGGGAGTACTGAGAAGAATTACAGGAAATACACTGAAAGATCGAAAGAAAACTGAAGACATTAGACGAAAATGTAACGTACAGTGTACAAATAATAGGACACTACATAGAAAAAAAATTGGAATAACCACATAAGTAGAATGGGGGAGACCCGTGTCGTCAAAATAGCAAGAGATAAGTCACCAATCGGCAGAAGAAGTATCGGATGACCGCGCAAAATATGGGGTGATAACCTTCCATAGAGATATCAATTCGTCAATGAACAAGCATAAGTTCTTATAAAGAGGAAGAAGAAGAAGAAGAAGATATTACTGTACCTTCTGCGTCACGAAGCTTATGAACATATTTTTCGTCTATAATTACTAAACTATCACTAATAAGCCTACCCTGTTCCGGAACTTACTCAAGCTCTTCCACGCGTATACCCTCCCCAACAGTAAACCTACAGCTAAAAAGATAAAAACAACTGGGTTGTTCAAAGAAAATACTTTTTTGCTGGGCCAATTCAGAATGTCATCTTAACCAGCTTTTTAAACGGTACCTTTGCTAAAAATCTAATTGGCTCCAGTATCCAGTTTACAGTAGAACGATGGAGAAGTGGAAGAAATTTTTTCCGTTGCACCATTTTTATCACAACAATATAAGTAAATAAAGATGATACGGCAGATGAAAGCAGAAGGACTAACGAGGAAAACGATGTTATTTTTGCCAACATAATATTATTAAATTAACCTTACCAAATCAGTTCATATGAATTTGTTGAATATTTATTGACAAAAGCGTTTTGGGATTGTAAATAGTAAATTTGTTTTTTTTTCTGGATCACTAATAATAATAATGGAATTTAATCCTGGGCACATTATTATACAAATAATCATTATAAGTTTTAGTAATTCACTACTTTATTTATTTCTATTATTTCTAGATATTCTAAGAACGTAATACATAATAAGTATTTGAGTTTTATAAATTAAAGTGTTCCTTTTATTAGTGTTTAGTATTTGTATCACAAGATTCGATTTATCGTTGACTGTTATTTAAAATCAAAGATAAAAATAACTAAAACTGCTTGCAATGTTGTTATCCTCGTGTCCTAAATCAATTTCTCATTAGAACTGGTATACTAGCTGTCTTATAAAAATTAATATTATAAAAAACCGCGTGTCTCGTTTTATGTTCTCTTATTTTAATTTTTAAACACCACAAGGTGAATGCATGGGATGTTTGTTCAACTATTTCCAATTGTGATTTGTGAATTTTTTCTTTTGCATATAGTTGCTTTAAACAATTGATTGGACGTAGTCATATCAGTCTCTTAAATTGCACAGTTCGTTATTCTATCCTGTGTTTTTATTTTAAAGTTTTATTATATTTTGAAAGATTATTTGTTATTATATTTAATACATAATATTTAACACAACATATATGTAGTTAACACATTATAACCTTTAAAATACATTGCACATCATCAATGACATTTTTATATCGTCACAGTACAACCAACTGTTATTAGTTACCACTACTATTTATATTGTATCCTAGTGATCTCCTTAAAGTACATATACAATACACATTGCTTTTTCCAGCTGCTCCGAAGAGGTCTACTGGTCTACAATTATACCATTCTCGAGGGTTTCTTAGACAGGAAATCCTCCTTCGGACAAGGCTCCTTTTACCTTTGATCTGTCCTTGCATATGTCTTAGCATTTCGTATTTTTTACCCTAGTATGATGACCCAGATATTGCAGTTTTCTCACTTTAATTATTTTAATGATTTCGCATTCTTTTTATCATCGTCTCAGCTTACATTAGACATTAGTACCTGTCTGAATCCACTATATTTTGAGGATTTCTCTACAGTAGATAAATGTAACATTTTACCACTCTCGTCCTCAATTTTATATTAAGATCACGATTAGTAAGGATCCTTTGCATCTTCACAAGTTGCTTTTTGTTCTTATTTATCCAAGTTCCTATATATTTCTAGCTGTTAACCCTTTATATCTGTATTTTTACTATGACTAGCATGTCTTTCGCTTTGTAATAATTATGAACTTAGTTTTCTTTAGGTTCAAATCTAATTAGGTTTTTTTTGTTCAAATCTATGTTTTTTAACTTTTTGCGTTTATTGCTATACCTCTTCCTCCAACAATACGTTTTTCCCGTATAGTCCAGTCGTCAGAGAGTTGATCCCTAAAAATCATACGAATAAGCTGAATTTTGCAGAGAATATTAATTTTGGGACTCCCAAAAAAAAGCAAAAAGTTTACCACTTTTCCCCCTGGGCTTCTTCATAAAACCCCATTCGCAGGGGGGTAAAAACACAAAAAAATCGGTTTACCAAGAATTTGTACACCGTAGACAAAATGTTTCAAATAAAAAATGTAGCTGAGATAATTTTAAACAAGAAGCATTTTTTGTGTAGAATGAGCCGTGCATGAGAGCATTTTTTGTGTAGAATGAACCGTTCGCCTAGAAACAACGCTTGAAGCGACCGTCGATTTTGCATGTCTGTTACTTGCGCGAAATCAATGTTCAATAAACTTTGTATCAGCTCGACGGTAAAAATTCGATATCTTTGGATCCAAATGTCCTATTGACAAAAATCAAGATATGTTTTAAAGGCAAAGAGTGCAGCTTTCGTACGCAGTTTTTGTATTTTGTCGAGAATAAACCCAGTTTTTATAAAGGTGTTAAATAAATTAACGTAGCGCAATTTTTGCCATTTTCTACGATTCTCTTAATATCAATAAAATTGATCACTTCATTGACCAGTTTTAGTAAAATTTCCATTTTTAGAGATCAATCTTTAAAACTTATAACATGAAATTTCAATTTAAAGTAGTGATAACAAATATGAGCCATTTGAAATATGAATAAAAAACGCAGAATTTAATGTTTTATATTACAAATGATTTCACGTCACGGGAAATGCATTTAAGAAGACGATTTTAGGTGTAATTTATTACAGAAGTTTTGTTCTTTTGAAAAACATACTAGTGTAATTGAAAAAAAAAAGTTTTAAATATTTTAGATCGTTTGTGTGAAAGTTTAAATGCAACGTTTTTTAAGCATATTTCAAATGCCTCACATTTGTTGCCAAAACTCAAAATTAAAATTTCATGCTATAGGTTTTAAAGGTTAGGCTCTAGTAATCGAAACTTCATAGTGATCAGTCAATGAAAGGGATAGATTGTATTGATCTCGTGAGAATCATAAAAAATGGCAAAAATCGCGCCACGTTTATTTATTTAACACCTGTATAATATCTGAGTTTATTTGCGGAAAAATATAAAAACTGTATACGAAAGTTTAACTCTTTACCTTTAGAACGCATCTTCTCTGACGATAGGTCATCTGAATAAAAAAATATCGAATTTTTACCGTCGAGCTGATACAAATTTTATTGACAATTGATTTCGCGCGCGTAACTGGCATGCAAAATCAATGGTCGCTTCAGGCGAAATGTAAAATTTAATATTGTTTAATTATTAAACAGTATCAGTGCTTTTTTGGAATTCTGTTTGTTCTCCATGTTGAAAAGTATTCTGTTCTTTGTAAATTTTACATACAAAACTGATTTACATATTTTTATAAAGTAATTTTTTGTAGAGTCAATGTCACCGTCTTCTACAAAATTAATAACATATTTTTTTAAGTATCATTTATATTATGAGTACGGAAGCATTTAGAGATGCGAAGTATTATTTCGTGTAATTCCAAAATTTAAGATAATTATATGTTCAGCATTGAAGATATATAGTAATAAGATGACTGCTAAGTTTTGATGTCCCATGATATGATATCTTTTAAATCATTAAAGCAATTTTTTTTTACTTTGATAAATTGCATTGTCCAGTACAATCACGATATATCTTGAGATGTTTGGGGTAGTAACTTACATTTAATCCATTCTTTCTTTGGGGAATCCAGGAACTCCGGTTTAGTTTTCAAAGTAACAAAAGTATTTTGTAAATAATGACTACCCAGTAAAATCAGGTTTTCTCTTTTTACTTTTTCTGTTGCTGAATAGTAATATGGTACCAAAACTTTCAACGTGCAGGTTGTGAGCATCGCGAAGATTAAAATAACAAGAGTAAGTGTTATTGAGGATTTCACTAACAGATACTTGATGAAATAGCAAGCAAGCAAGCAATTATTAAACCCAACCTGTGAGAAATGTTCACTCCTAAGAATTACGTTCGGATGTAACAATTCATTGGAGCGAGGTGTATTAACTCGAGTAAAAAACGGGAGTCACTTTACCGCGCTGCAATGCTCCAGACCATCCCTTTCTCTTTTCCCTCTTTTATCTATTTCCCTATAGCACTCTGATGCGCGATAGGGGCACAACTATCAGCCAAATGCTCTTCATGTAGAGGTCCTGGGTAATAAAACCCCAACACCGTTTCCTAACCGAATGCAAAACTAAGGACAGCGCATTGTCGCTATATTACTGTTATCTTAATGTGGCTTATACGCCAACTAAAACTGCTTACTTGGGCCTCAAGTCTCCGTTCTGAGCCAAGCTCAGTTCGGCGACTTGGTGCTCAAGGGGTTGGGCCCTACGTGCCCTGGTTTTTGGGGTTTTTGTTGGCTTGTGCCGGTTTTTGTTACTGTTTTTTAAGTTTTTTTGGTGGCTGAGGCCGTTTTTTGTGTATTTTTTTTGGTTTTTTTGTAGGTAGCCCTGAAACAAATATCAAAATTAGTGCAATATCTATACAATGACATTGAAAATAGATAAAATGTGAAACAATATAATAATATAGAGCTTGTCCTCTTTAAGGCAACGGGCCCACGTTGTAATTGGCGAGTGTCCACGAGTGTTTTTAAGCTACGAACTGTCTTCATTGTGCATTGTTGTTGTTTTTTTGAAGTGATTTCTCTCTGGTGTTTGGTTTTCTCTCTTGTGTACTCGGTAAAGTATATAGATCCTTACTCCTTTTATTTTTAAAAAACAACTGTAAAAGATACGACCGACGAGAGAAGGTCCCCCTTACTATTTAAATAAATATTAAGATTTTGGATATTGACATAGAAACGAATAATATATAATAATGGAATAATGAAAATATATTATAGAAAGATAATGGGACAAGCCCTCTTGTAGTAGTTATTAATGGAATTAGGCAGACACAAAGACATATTTAATCATTTAAACATTGCATGAGTTATATTTCAATTAAGTTTAAGAAAATGTTAAAATTAAATGAAAAAACAACTTGAAATTTATTTTTATTTTATAACTTATTTTTTACATAAAAATACACTTAATAAGAGTTCAATATTCCCCGTACTTCTGTGTCTTGTAAATCCATAGCCAGACAAGTAAATACGACTTTTTGAAGATAAAAAATGAAAATGTAAAATAATCAATAAAGAAAAAACACAAACAGTTAAATATATACTTGTGGTAGCAAGATCATGCAAGCAAATAATTTAAACAATAGTTTAAAAACATCACAAATAGATAAGTATTTATTGTGGGACACAGTGTATAATAACTTAATAAATACAAAAATTTCCAAGCAAGCACGAAATTGTTAGGATATTATTGTTTACAAAGATATAATTATGCGTTTGTCAAATCTATCATTACACCAATAGATGCGGTAACGGAATGTTTGATGGCCTGGTAGCCATTGATAATGATTATCATTTGCTACTAAGACCTATTTTTACAGTAATTCATAAATCACAGATCTTAAATAAATTTCGTAATGCATCGTTTAATACGTTTCAAATTATTAAACATTCTTTTTGTTTGGTTTAGTCGTTAAATTAAAATAATATTAGATAGAAGATTATTATAAATACAACGACAGATATTATTCTAAAGTTATTTTCTTGTGGAACTTTTATATCTTTTGTAATTTTGTAATAAATGTATACCGACATTAGAATTACCCCTGTGTGCTTCTTTCATCCATTTTTGGACATAGTCTCTCCCAACTCCTTTCATCGATTTCTATCTTGAGCAGCATATAATTTGAATTTTTTACTTTCTATTATTAAAAGAGATTTCGGAACTATTCCTCTCAATAATGGTAGTAGAGAGAATATATTCTGAGTAGATATTGAAAATCAGTAGAAATGCAAACTTTAAGCTGCTGTGACCTGTATTTTTTCATTATTGGAAATATTTTACACAACAATTAGCATTATAAATATTTTATTTGTCTTGATCTTAATTAAGGTTATGGTGATGCTATTTGTTTTATTATCATTCGCTAATGCCTTCACGATAAATTCAAATATTAGTTTTGCCATTTGTACTTAGATTATAAGCAAAAAGTTTTTTTCAAAAGCTTTGATGAACATATAATGCATTTATGAAAGTTATTAGAGGCAATAGAAAATTAAAGATTCAAACTAAAATTTTTTAAACGCATTTTCGCAAAAACTCTGTAAAATACTTGAGTCAAATCTTTGGAGACTTTGGAATCACAAACCTTTGGAAAATTTAAACATAAAAGCTAGAACTGATGAAGAATTGGAAGACTTGATATTCTACTTATCTCAATATAATTTTAAAAATATAATCCAGGAAAATATAACCAAAATGCAAAGTGTTTAAGCAGAAATCTAGTTCTAGAATCTCACGAAAATACAGACGAAATATTAAAAGTGGTAAACTTAATCAATTTTAAAGATATAAAAAATAATCAACTCCCAAATATTAATCTACAAAATACTACGAATAAATACAGGTTCAAGAATGACATACATTATAAAAAATCAAAAAGAAAAGACAAATGTATTTTATCAGTTGTTAAATAAAATAACATAATTTTACACAGTCAAAATAAAACTACTAACGTTAAAAAATGTGTAATAATAATGAAATCTGCATAAAAAACAAATCAAAAAGAAAATTTAAATGGGGCTTAATTTCACAGTTAGGACCAGTGACTTATCCATTGGAAATTGTTTGTGGTTTTGGAGAATCTCTATCAACAAAAAAATATTTACACCTTTTAGTAGACCATTTCCCAAGATACCCTTATATTTTGGCATCGAAAATACAAAATTCTAACGACCTTATAAAAATAATTAAAACTGTTGTGACTGATCAATATCCTGGCATAAATTATAAAGAATTTAATATTTTCCACGGAACAATCAAGCTAAAATGATATTTACTGCTGTTGATGCAGCATTTTCAAACAGTATCAGTGAAAGACTAAACCAAACATTGGTTAATAAAATAAGATACAAAATAAATGAAAGTGACAAAAAAACAGCATTTACAACAGTTGCCCAAGAATGTGTACAAAATATAATGAGACAGAACATACAATTACAAAATGTGCTCCAAAATATTTATTAGAAGGATAAAATTGGTGTTACCTCCCATACTAGGAACGGCTCTGAATTAGCGTTTTGGCATGCATTTCATTTATCTGCGAGATTTGAGGGGAGTTGCTTCAAGGATATCGTAGTACTACTATTATTTCAAGGCCCTGGACGTTTACGTCCAGGACCTCTCTTACCCTTAATCTTGCCTTGTAGAATCAACTGTAGAAGTCGGTATTTATCATTACGCTTGATGTGGCCGAAGTAAGCCAATTTTGTGTTTTTTATGGTGTTAATAATTTCTATGTCTTTTCTTAGCCTCTGGAGAATAGTTATGTTATTTGTGTGGTGTATATATATATATATATATATATATATATATATATATATATATATATATATATATATATATATATATATATATATATATATATGAGACCCTCAACATACGTCGGACCACATTTCAAATGCCTCTAATCGTTTTATGGCATCTTCTGTAAGACTCCAGCTTTCTACTCCATAGAGAAGGACACTAAAGACGTAACCTCTAAGAATTCTTATACGTATATTGATACTTAAAAAGATAAGTTGCAGAGAATCTTCCTAAGGCTGTTGAAAGAAGATTAAGAGTTAAAGAAGAAGAAGAAGAATTAAAATTGTTAGTAAATATTCAAAAGACGAAAAGTATGAAATTAAAACTCAATTATTAAATTTAATGTATTCATTCGAGATTAGTGAATGTCTAAAATAAATTGAAAATAAGCTTTATTGTAAAGAAATACTCGAAACTAATTGGTAATTGAGACTGTCAAATAAGAAAATGGAATCCCTCATAAAGTAGTGTAATTTATTGCCTGTAAAATGAGAAGGAACTAAAAGTCTTTTCCCAAAAATTGTATGGAAGTTAAAGAGTGTTTACCAAATTTCAAGTATCAAGTTTCACACTGTTAAATCAAGCAGGGTATGGAATGGGCTAATTTATTGTTGGATATGTCGGCCTCTGTAGATTTCTTCAACAAAGCGGCTGTCTATCATAGACAGACAGGTTAATATTCGCTTGTATAGGACCAATTATTATGATGTGTTTGTGTATGTTATGTAGCACTATAGATGTGTTAGAACAAGTGGGGTTTTACCTAATCACTACACTCCTAAATATTTTTGGATTTAAACGTTTTTTATTGACTATAAATTAACTTAAAAATTAACAGGGGTTGAAAGAAAAATAAAAAGGTTATATTTATGTATGCGTATTATGTATGTACGTTTGAAAATTTAAACTCGAATTTGAATGAATGCTTTGTTTGGTGACTGTTTTAATATACTTAATAGTCCCTCAAAAGGCGGGGATAGTTAAAAAACATATGAGCCACACTGGCGCACTCTCGTTTTTATATACAATTAGCGTAAACAATTATGTAATAGAAAATAATGCGATGAGAAGCAGTGAAGAACCCATATACTGCCTGCTTAGTAAAAACGGCCGATCTAGAATTTTCGTTTTTTCTCGATAAGGTTATATTCCACTAATATTAGACGTTTGTCCTTTCTGCCACCTTAAATCGTACAAAATTATAAATTTGTTTGTCCTTTTTACAACTAACAGCCCCGTTGTGCTTAAATAATCATCCTATATGCTGACTACTTAGTTAAAGCGTCATGTCTGCATCAAATTGTGAAGATAGGACTTTGTGGCTAAGTAAGTCGTGTTGAAAAGTTGAAATCATTTAACTGGTGAAATTAATGTTGACTTATACGAAACTTATGACTAGGGGAATTACTGTGAAGTCATGTGAATACCCGTTCGTGTTTCATATAGATATTTGATAGATAATTGGATGTACATGTAATAGTATGTAATAATTTTTGTTGTTTTAATTGGTATTTTGTGGCGCTTGCAGCAAGCAGGCTTGTTTGGTAATTCTAGTAAGTGTAACTACTGTACTTTTTGATTCGCTGTGTTAAGTAAAAAAATATAAATAATAATTGAGTAGTCAGTAAATTTTTGTTTTTCTTCAAAAAAAATGAGTTGCATTAGCATTGCATAATAAACACTTTCGAGAAGAAATACGTATTAAAGGCAAAAAAAGAATGCAACATTCAGAACAACACTCAACCCGGTGAGGATAAATTATATCAATTAAACAAACACTTTTCCAATAATATTAATATGATGTGGACATCGATATTGCAGAAGAAACTTTGCCTTTTATTAAGCAACCACTTAAAACCTATTTAGTCCTAAAACTTTTTTTTTGTTTAAACCTGAATGTATACATTGAGTAGTGATTAAAAAGGCTTCAAAAGTCAGGGAAAAATAAACAAAAAAATATCCGACCTCCAGATTGGCCACAATTTGGTGTTCTTTTAAAAGGACAGTAGGACTATAAGTTACTTTTAATGAAAAAAATTTTTTTTACAAAAATATTTATTTATTAGCAAGTACAATTTATATTCATTGAGTGTGATAATTAGAAAAGCATTCTTTAGGATGAAGGACAACATTACACTTATGACAAATAAAATTTGCCTTTTTGTGGCAGTGTGCGCATCTTCGTTGCTGTTCTTGATAGGTTACTAAATGATCCAACCTATCATAACGTGAGTGTTCCCGTTGATTGCTTGGCGCTTTTGAAGGTCCCCTTTTGGTGGTTCGCTTGTGCGTTTCTAACAGCTCAACTGCAATAGCCCTTCGGAATGCTAACTGGTCAAGTTTTTCCGCCATCCTGTTTTTTAAGTGGTATGAATTCTGAACTGCCATATCGACACAATAGGATATCAAAGGAAAATACCACTTTTTTCCTCGTACAGTTGTTCGATACTGAGCAATATTCTGGTCGCTTCTGTCAACTCCACCCATGTTTTCGTTGTACAGCTGTATGGGCTTAGGTTGATTTATGTATATATGCTTCTTCTCGGATTATGAAAATCGTTTTTACTTTATTTAGAGGACAACTGAAGACACGTTCGATGCAAAAGTAACGACACTATTATCATTCCAATTACATATTATACTATCATCATCTAGCATGGAATATTCAAAAGCACCTCTCTTCAGTTTTTTCATCTCTTTTATTGTTTGTAGGGGACATTCTGAAATTCTATTTACTCTTATGGTACCTGTACCTTTCATGTTTCTGAACTTAAATTCTTTCAGGAGAGACAAAGATGTGAAGTAGTTATCAAAAAAATGAAATGGCGCTGGTGATGAAGTTAATGTTTGCAAAACTTTTTCTCCTTTCTATTCTGGGATTTGATGTTAACAATAACCGAATTTTAAAAACTATTCGAAATACTCCAGCAGGTACGACCATAATACCTGTTCCTGATAAAAGAGGACGTCATCCATGTAAATGGAAAATTGGTACTGTTCGTATTAAACAACACGTACAGTTATTCAATCCGACAATAGCACATTATCGCCGAGACACTCACCAAATAGGCTGTATTTGTCCAATGTCCAGTGATATTTCTATTACACAAACGCACAAGCACGTCAAGGAAATGTATCCAGATATGAAAGTCAGTTAAGAAGTTTATCGTAAAAATGTTAGTGATATGAATATATCATTTGCAAAGCTGGGTCATTAAGAGTGTTTTGAATGTGAAACATACAACCTACATAAATCTGAGACAAAACATAATGAAGTTAATGAAAAATGCAGACTGTGACTCCTGTCAAACACGGAAGAAGCATAAACTTTTATATGACTTAGCACGGAAAAAATATCAAAATGATGTGACTGTATCCACAACCTCTCTCACGCAATGTATATTTCTGTTAATTTACAAAAGGTGATCATGTTACCTCGGGCAGAGATGTTCAAAGAGGTAATATTGGTTCCTCGCATTATTAGGCAGAAAAAGAAAGACATCATTTCGACTTTTTACAAATTTATTTTACATCACAGAGATGAAAAAAATATAACATTCTAGTTAGATAACTGTGCATCGCAAACAAAAACTGGCAATTCTTTCCTTTCTAATTATATTGTATAGTCCTGAAGTTCAGTTACAAAATTGGACTCTAAAATTTTTTGAAGCTGGACACACTTTTATGGCATCTGATAGTTTTCATCATTAGGTAGAAAAGGGACTAACAAAAAAGGGTAAAGTATTAGACTTTAATGACGTTAGATCTTGTGTCCAGAATTCAAATTCTGGAAAAGTGCAGATATTACCTATGGAAACAGAACATTTTTATGCATGAAAAGATCATAGCTCAAAGCATAAAATTAATCACTTGTCACCAAGGCCATATTTATGAGATATAGTTCTTATTTCTTATTAAGACTTTAAGTAAAAGCCTAAGTTTTTTAGACGATTTTATAAATCTTAATTTCCTTATAGTAAAAAAGCAGACATACCCAAACCGCATATGCATACTAGGGCTCGAGGGATTGACATAAAGAGAAAAGAAACTTTGCTAAATAAGCTCCGCCCAATATTACCTAGTGGTGATAGTGGTCCACCAATAGGATAGTGTTTTAATGTGCCAGTGTCAGAATCCGTCGTTAAGGATAATTTGTAATTTGATTTATTTTTTATTTCTTTAATGTAATTACTTTTGTGGTAAAAAAAAAGTTATGCCTTTTTTCTTATTAAACTCATTTAATTAGTAAATGCACTAAGTAAAATTTTAATTGTCATTCATATTTAAACTGAAAAGTCCTATCTGAAAATATAATAATTCTAAATAACCAATACATTATTAATACTTAGTTAAAAAGCCCTATCTATCAAATATCAAACTTGGACTAGTTTAAGTTATTGCTGGTAAACGAAAAAAATGTAATCCTAATTAACTACGTATATGCAAAAAAGCAAGTCTGCTTTTTAAATGAGGCCTACACGGTATTAACTACAAATATTGCTTTTTTCTCAAAAGTCTAATATTGCCAGTTTTTACTTAGCAGGGCAGTATAGTGAGCAAAATAATGTCCCAAGTAGGAATACCAAGTTAATGCTTTAGTGAACACAGCAGATGGCATAGAAATAATCGGTAAATGTATTAATAATTAAATAATAAGACGATATGCGGATAACATATTGGCAGATAAAATTAAGAGTTGTTTCGTAGGGCAATGAAAAGTAAAATAATCGTAACAATCAACTAAGAAACGAAAGTTTACAAAAACTTATTATTGGATGGTTTACGCATTTATAATTCTAAGAATTTTTCCCTTCCTTCAAACTACATATTTTATACCCGCAGTTACCTTCAGTTTTCATAGATATTACATCTTGTGGTTTTCCTAAACAAATCATGTACATTTTTAACTGAACACAATAATTTTCTACTTGACGCCGGTGATTATCATTGAAGAAAGGTTGTTTAAAATAAAAAAGGAAATGCACAACAAATACGTGACATGATTCATAACGGATTATGTTAATAAAATACAAATTTTTAATGAATGTATCGAAAAACTTGTTTTTGGAATAATAAACTAAAAGATTATTTAAATAATTACTCTAAAATAATCTTTTTCTATGGAAGTTGAACCTTTAGCATGAAACAATAACTTTACCACACAGTTTGTTTTTAAACTATTACTGCTATTTATATTTGCTTTTAAATGTGAGAGAAAATTTTAGATGGTTTCCAATTTTGTCACCATATTATAAACTGCTATATATGTACATATATATTCTGGCGCTAAGTATGGAAAATTAGAAGCTTCGGACAACAAAACCAAGCGAAATCTTTGAAAATAAACAGTGTGATATAAGATAATATACATATAGTCCAGGATATGACGGTAAAAATAGTAGAAAACCTCTGAATTTTTTTATATACAGTGAACTCTCCCTAGAACGGACAGTAGTCGTTCCGGATAAAATGGAAGAAAAGAGAGGAAGAAAATTCTTCAACAGTTGAGATTACTTCTTCAGATGTGGTTTGTTGTATTTGGCAAAAAGAGAGCTCAGGCAGGTTGAACTTGTGTGAGCTGAAAGCACACCTGGAGCATAATATGAAGGGTTAGAAGGTAAAGTTACATGCATGCGTTGTGCACAGACAAAAAATATAAAAATGTTTTAAAAATATCTGTAATATATTATAGAACATTTTATAATCCCTTGATCCAGGAGTTGGCACTCTGATGTAGTGTTTGGCGATAGAAATATTAGTTTAACGTTACATAACACACATTGTAGTTGTAGATTAGACGCAGCATTGCCTAGGAACAAGAGAACTTTTCGATTTTCTCTCTGCATTCTTCTATAAAATTCATTTAGCAAGTCTGTCAGGATTTCCCTTGTCATCCACGACTTCTTATTGCTGTACCATTCGATAAATAATTTTTCTACATTTAAACCTTTGAAACAACGAAGATTTTTACTTTTTCCGATTACCAGTTGCCTTTCTTTGTTTCCTATTATATTGGTGCAAAATAGAATTGTGATTCTATCTTTAGAAGCCTTACCTCCATTGCATTTTTCTCCTTTTAGGGTATAAATATTGTTGAGTAATGTCTTTGTTAAGTAATGTAAAAATGTCTTAAGGAGAGTATTCTTTCATTAAAATGAGCAGTTTTTTTTAGTCGGAAACAACTAATAAATCTATAGCAGCTGCTTCGCCCATATAGATTTGAAGAAAATATTGTGTCGCTTTCTAATTAGTTCCCTTGCAACTTCTAATGCCTGTTCTTAAATAACTTTACCAGAAACGGGAATATTTTTAGACACACTCTTTACAAAACCAATCGAAAACAATTTGGTAAAATGCAGCACCCACGGATTTCAAAAAATTGTCTATTCGCTTCCAGGTTTCCGCTGTCAAAAAACTCTTTAATTAAAACACTTTTATGTTTCCAGTTTCACTGGCTTGTGAACCTAAAAACTTCCTTTTGGCGAACACCATGTTATTCACGTCGCCAAACCTTTAAAACTAAGTAACTTTAAGTTACTTAGTTTTAAAGGTTTGGTTCTTAGGTAGATGTTCAGATAGACATAAAATTTATTGTAAAATTTAATGCGAAAATAACAAAAATTTTTACTAAAACGCTCATACAAATACAACGACCTCTACTCTTGACTTCGTTCCCGCTCTAATTGAGTTTTTCCATATGCTTCATCAGACATTTCGGTTAAAATTCTTATTCCAGTCAAAAAGCAATTTAACAACGTTATTATCAGAGAAATGTTCCTGGTGTCAACATTTCTTTCATCGACCGACACACGACATTAGTAAAATTTATTATTTTGCTTTCTTTTCTAAACAGTTCAATGTGAAGTAAGACATCTGATCATAGTTCAGTTATCTTAACTAGATATACGAACATACGATAAATGTCCATACCTCCAGGACTGTGCAACCATAATAAAAGATGGAAAGAATTAATATGATAACAAACCTACAGGTATCATTAAAATCACCAACTGAGGTGGAGAATGCTCTAATAGAACTTACAAAGATTGTAAAAAAATATGCGTGATTGGCTACGCTACAAAGTACTCCATTAACTTACAAAGAATACTGCCCAGATATAGAAAAACAAAAAATCGCAGAAAAAAGAAAAAAACAGAGTAATAAGAACAAATTCAATAAAGCTGCAAAAAAAATTAAAAAATTTATACAAATGTTTATCAATCAAGACATACAAAACTGCCTCGAACAATTGTCCATCAATTAACAATGAATACTCACTCTGGCAAGCCACAAGAGACATTTACACACAGAGAATTGAAATCTACCATCATGGAAGAAATTGACCCCAAAAAATCTCTTGCCTAAGTCCTTATTAGGGGAAGTCTTACAAAAACTACTCAGTAAGGGTATGAGTTGTATTCTGCAGATATTATGTGGAAGTCATAATGGTGCTGTCACCAGCACCAAGTCAAGGAAGAAACCTGACGAAATTACATCATATAAGCCACTCAGTCTCTTGCCAATTATATCCCAAATATTTGAGAAATTGTTGTTAAAAAGTCTTCAACTTATCCTAGAAAACGTTTAATCCTTTTGTCCAGTTTAGTTTCCGTCGTATACATAACACTATCTCAACAGGTACGTAGATTTGTAAAACAAGTCAACAACGATCTAAAAAGTAGGCGATACTGTTCCGCAGCCTTTCTGGATACTCCAGTCAGGCTTTTGATAAGGTCTTGCACACTGGCCTGCTCTATAAAATCAAAAAACATCTACCGCATAGATTATAGGTGTGCTGGATTCTTAGCTAACTAACAAATACTTCCTACCAAGAGGAATGCACTGACTTACCCCAAGGCAGTGTTCTTGGACATGTGCTTTATCTACTATATACCATGGATTTTCCAGGAATACACTCAACGACAGTAAGTACATTCACACATCAATATATAGATATTGCTGCGAAAAATTTTAAGAGAGACTTGAAAATATCATCTGTAAAAACAGAAATAAAACGTTTCAGTGACCAAACACAAACATAAAGCCAGTGATCATAGTAATGTGCTAGTGTGTGAGCTACAAGAAACTAAAGGTGAAGTGCGTCGCTTAAAACGATTCAAACCAACAAACTTGAGTAACAGATTTAGTTAGATAGTAATATGTTCAATAGTAGTATACCTGAATGAACTACCTTTTCTCGCTGGAGAAACTTCCTACATGTCCGTAACAATATTCGTCAAAAACGTTTACTTATTGTTCCTATGCTAAGAACAGATTGTAATAAAGTTGAGACAAAAAAAAGATCTCTAGTTATATGTTTAGACATTCAGGGTAGTCCAGTACGAATATCATACAGCACACAAAACCTTCGTCCTGTAAAGAAAAATGCACTAATGAGATAGAATTTGCATTAAAAATAAATCGCCAAATCTTGCACTGCCTTCTCTAGTTCATACTAGAGATCGACGATGGTCATTATTCAAGGAAAGTTAACAATTTTGGTCAAGGTAAGTAGGTAAAGTGTTGTAGATTAGAAGAACATTAATAAAAAATATTGTTACTTTGATCGTTAATGATCTTCCGCTTAGTAATATATGATAATTTTATTTATTTATGAGAATCAATAAATTATTTATGTAACGGCTTACTTAAAACTGTACTGTAATGAAAATATGAAAGAAAAGATCAATTAAATTATTACTAAATCACCGTTAACTAGTTTTTTTATTGCTATACATACACTGTTAACCATGTCTAAAAGCTTGACAATGCATAATAAATACAAAACTAATGTTCGTATTATTTGTTGGTTTATTGCCAAATCGAGAACATTTATTAAATTATTTAGTTTTATTTATATTGTAAATTTTATGTACCTAAAGAGAAAATATTTTTAAAATTGATTATGCATAACGATGCATTATCAACATAACTTTAATCTCCATAAAAAAGTTATGTGAACTACAGGTTTATAAACACGTTTCAAACGAACCGAAATATCAAAACTAAATAGAAGACCACTACAAATGTCAAATGACTACGGGGACTCTTAGGAGGTTATTATGTAGACTCTAGACTAGTTTTGTGGTAATGCTCAGAATAACTCGATAGACTAGCGCAACATATCACTGGTATGAGTGACACTGGTTATCAGGGAATATATGGCAATAAAAAAGCTGATGAACTCGCCAGAAGTGCAAATACGCAATGGAACCGACCGGGAGTGTGTCTAACACTCTGACACTATTGAAAACATGTTTTAAGGGAAAATATAAGAGCAGCTCATTCGAACGCAGATTATAATATTAAATATTAAAATGACGTCTCTTATAGCAGTAATAAAAACTACTAATGACAAGACAAGAGTCACCGTCAAAATGTATATGAAATAGACTCGGGAATAAGCACAACTCTGTTTTATTTATTTATTATGAAGATGGATTATGCTTCTATGCCGACTTTTATTAATGCTCTTTTGTTTCTATAGATGTAAATGCATTGCAATGCAACATAAATAAGGTGAGCACTTAGATTCCTGTCTACAGTTTTCAGTCGTTTGTCTACTTTGGAATATATTGTCGATAAGGGCCTTTCACCTCGGAAGCCATTCTGCTCATCAATTTCCTCGAAATTGTTGATTGACAGAATGATTCGACAGAAAAATTAATTTTTATAGCAAGCCAAAGGTATGCTTTGGCTTGATTGGGAATTGAAATATGTTTATTGCTTTTACGTGACTTTATGTTAACCTTCGTAATGTACTACAAGATTTTTCAATTTGAATAATACAAAAAATGTGTAGATAATAGAAACGCAACTGTAATTAATCTAAGGTTTTAGTCAATTACCTCGTTGAATTAAATAATTAAATAAAATTAAACAAATATTTTATTAGACAGAAAAAACTATTTTTAAAAAAAAGCAGTCAATAGTTTACTTAATTTTTAATGTATCCTCGTCAACTTTCAATAAATAAATAGCAACGTCTTTGCATATTTTCCAATAAAATATTAAATATATTGCTGGTAATTATCTTATAGCTATATTAACTGCTGAAGAGTTTCAGGATATGGTTCGTTGTGATCCAACGTTCTCCAAAACGAGACTACTCGAAGAGTATATTACTCGTCCCAGAGCTAAAGTCAATCTTTCTGCAGTGATTGGAACTCTTCCTAAAAAGAGTTGTAACGAATAAGTACAATAATTACCATACAATAAAATGTTCCCTACATCCATTTGTACAGCCCGGAGTAATGTTAAATTTTTACTCCGGTAAAGTTTTACTCTAGAGTAAAATTATAACTGATTACATATAATTGATTATATGTAATCAATAACTGATTATTGTAATTGATTACATAATAAGAGATTCCGTAATGGATGCCTATCAGTTAAAAGTTACCCTGGTGCCGTTTAGATTTAAAAAAGCTACAAAAAAGAATAGTAACAAAACATGTGATATGAGAAGACTAAAAGATAAGGAAATAAAGGAGACAGTCACACGGATTCCTTCAGAAAAGCTAAGTAACATGCAGCAAACATATTATGATCCAAAAGAATCACTCCAGAATATATGTGAAACCTTTAACAAGATCAGAGAAGAACATCTAATAGAAAATAGAAAGAAAAGGAGCAAGGTTAGATGAATGACAATATACTGTAACTCATAGAAGAAAGAAGAATAACAAAAGAATGTACAAAAATATTCTGAGACAAATAAGAACCAAAATACGATAGGCCAAAGAAAATTGGTTAAAAACACGGTGTGAAGAGATCGAGTTTTTGGAACAAAAACACGATACATTTAATATGCCTAGAAAGGTAAAAAAAGCAGCTGGTCTTTAAAACAGAGCTAGCAAACTGACAGATCAACAGGGGAACATCATCACTGATAATAAACAAGAAATATGCATATGGACCAAATACATACAAGAACTCTTTGATGATAATAGGTCCGAGCAACCTCGGTCCTACATACATATGTAATGACCACTTACCAATCACATCAGATGAAGTGAAAAACAATATCATAACAAAGACAGTAAAGCTCCTACACCTGACAATGCATAAGCTGAACTCATAAAGCTATTTAACCCCGACGGAACTCAATGACTAACAAAAATATTCAATTTTATATATTTAAACAGAGTAATACCAAGAGCATGTCAAGTCAAAGTCTATCATCCGAAGGAAAAATCATCAATAGAGATGTAAATTGCGATATTTATGCATGCTTCATTGATTACCATAAAGCGCCCGATATAGTAAAACACGACAAGCTGATGGAGATATTAACAAATTTTCGAATAAACACCTATGATCTAAGGATTATTAGCAATCTTTACTGGAATCAAACATCGTCTATCTGTACAGGGGCAGTAGAATCTGATGATATCAAAATTAAATTTGGGGTCAGAAAGAGATGTATACTATCACTCTTGCTGTCTATCGTATACTCTGAGGAAATCTTTCAATCAAGAAGCAGTAGAGAATGACGCCGGAATTCGAATTAACGGAGAATGTATCAATAACATTCGATATGCGGATGCCACGGTGGTATTCGCTGACAGTTATGAAGCTCTCCCGGAGTTAATGAATAGAATCACAGAAGTGAGTCAGAGATATGGACTTTCACTGAACATTAAGAAAACAAAATGTCTGATGATCTCTGAGAAGGAACAGCAAATTGAATGAATCAGTGTGAATGGTCACCCAATATAAAGAGTAATAACACACCTACCTTGGTACAAACGTCAATGAAAATTGGGAGCATTGCTTAGAAATAAAATATAGGATAGAGAAATCCAGATCTGCATTTCAAAAATGGCTAAGCTATTCAAATGCCATGATTTACCAGCACCCATAAAAATCAGGTTACTAAGATGTCATATCTTTCCTATACTGTTGTAAGAAGTTGAGTCGTGGACTCTTACAGACGCTACCTGCAAGATAATTGAAGCTATCGAAATGTGGCTTTTTCGTCGAAAACTGCAAATATCCTATACCGACCACGTTACTAACCGGAACGTTTTATTAAGAATTCAAAAAGGATAAGAGTTATTAACCACAATAAAAAACAGCCAAAATTGAATAGCTCGGTCACATTATGAGGAAAAGCGAAAGATAAGGGTTGCTGCAATTAATTCTACAAGAAAAAGTAGAAGGAAAACGTGGACCAGGAAGGCAAAGGATTTCCTGGCTGAAATCTACGCACCTGGTTCCACAAAATAACCACAAATCTTTTCAGAGCAGTAGTTTGCAAAATACAGATTGTCATGGTGGTCGCCAACATCCGAAACGGATAGGCACTAGAAACACAAGAGTATAATATAGCACATAGTACAAGAAGAAGAAAAATTATAACGTTAAATTTTTACTAAAGTATATTCATTTAGCAAATTCCCATCTGTAAACATGAGCACTTGTTGATATTCGCCCTCTCATTCGTCAAGAGGTTATTAAATATAATTTTTTGCCTTAAGCCAGACGGATTCTCATGTTACAGATCCAATCTTGCCAGTCTGTTTAAATTCAAATTGTAGCGTGTTGCTTTTTTATTCAAAATGTTTACTTTGTTATGTATCTCTCAGTTAATGAATATTTTATTTTAGCACATTTTCCTTCAATGCAACATTAAATTTTGTTCACAGTGACTAAATTTCAAGAAATTCTTACACTAATAGTTTCAAAAGTAAATATTTTTAAAAATCATATAATATATCTCAGTACGACCCTGTTTGGCTTTCACGTGCGTTTGTTGACAGATGGGAATTTGTAAAACGAATGAAGTTTATGTGTGTTAAAATTTTACTCACAGTTTCGGAGTAAGTACAACATTGTAAAAGTTTATCTATCCTATGTTTAAGAAAGATATTTAGGTGCTTGTTTAGTTTCTCCCCTGTTTTGTGGAAATAACCAGAAATGGAATAATTAGAGAACAGTTTTTTGGAGCTTTACGGCCCCTCCACCTATCTTCCTTATCACTGAGACTCAAAACCATTTCATGGTTATTTATTCATCTGCTATCATTTATAATGTCTTCGAATAATACGTAGGCTACTGTGGGGAAAACTACTGTGGGAGTCTCGGGACA
This sequence comes from Diabrotica undecimpunctata, assembly GCF_040954645.1. Taxonomy (NCBI): domain Eukaryota; kingdom Metazoa; phylum Arthropoda; class Insecta; order Coleoptera; family Chrysomelidae; genus Diabrotica; species Diabrotica undecimpunctata. The sequence continues at coordinate 40,666,226 of NC_092803.1, read as the reverse complement.
GCCAATGCGGAGCTACGACTACAAGCGTTTATAGCTGATTTCGATGCAAAAAGTGTCATGTTATAATCAGTGAAGATTAATTTTCCAGACTACTCGTATGTTTCTAAGAATGCTTAGTTCTGAAATCAACTTGCTTTAAAACGGCGACGTTTATCTGCGATTTTATATAAATAATTTGTCATTAATTATATTATTTTATCAGTTGAGTTTACCGAAAGTACAAGCTGATTATAGCCGCAAATGTCAAACATGGAACAAAAAATTTCGGTTTAGCAGTGTTGGCAAGTTTTTATAATGTAGATGCTGTATGCTTCAAATATAAAAAGATAAAGCTTTAGAAAAGTACATTTTGTTTATATTATGTTATGAATTCTGCAATTTTTGATTTATATAAAACAAGAATGAGTAAATGTTTGTTTCTTTAGAGATTAATTGCAGTTAATTATTAGAATTTTTTTTGGCAATTACCCTTTGATAGATTAGGGAATAGATTTGGCGATCGTCAAATCAGCAGTTGCCAGATTGCAACAGATGTTTGCAATTAATCTCGAGAAAGACAAATATTTACTCGTTATTGTTTCATGTAAATTAAGAATTGCAGAAATCATAAAATAGTATAATCGATATGTACTTTTTAAAAGCTTTCTCTCTTTATATTTGAACCATACAACAGATGCATTCTAAAAACATCCCAACACTGCCAAACCTAAATATTTTAATTCTTGGTTGACATTTGCGGCTATACTCAGCTTGTACTTTCGGTAAAATCAACCATTTTATTATATAATATAATATTAGGTTGTATCTATATTTTCAAAATTTAATTTTATTTAAAGACGTAAAAATGACTAAATATTGTTGCAAAGTTTGTAACGTTTCCTTTTCTTTAAAAAAGAATATATTGAGACAATTTAAAAACAAACACGCAAAAAATAAATTCAATTATGGCTGTGAAATTTTCTAAAATTCAGCATCGCGCTTCAGAATAACTACCAATCAGAATGCCCACTCTCAGATGCCGCCTTTGAAGTTTGTCAGCAAGCGATCGCCATATTTTAAACGAAAACAGGCTCAAATTGAGAAATTTGTGACAAGCTACGACAGAATTTAAATTTTTAGAGATTAATAATTTAGTACATTTGAAATAATTTAATCTATTCTTCAATTAAAAGTACGAATGAAATAGTGTCTATAGTTGCCGTAAATAAATTAAAGCTGGTTAATTTTTCTATGCACACAAGATAAAATGTCACTGAACAGCACTGGTTCCGACTAAAACATGGCTGATTCCGTCTGCGCGAACGAGATGCGCGTACTTATTTTTCAAGCAGAGTGGGCATTCTGATTGTTTATTATTCTGTGATCGCGCCCGGTTACTCTATTTAGACATAAATCTTATAATCATCGTCCTAATTTTGAAAAAGTTATTTCAGATATAATAATCTTTCTTATACATCTTTAACCTTTAGGTATATTCATAAATTAATAAAAATATACTCATTTACAATATTCAAAAATTTGAACAAAAAAAAAAATAATAAATATCGATATGTCCGAACATATTGAATCTTGTTTTACGTGCCAAAAATTCTAAACATTGTTGAATTTTCGTTCAAGGCGTCCAAATTTTAAAAACATCGAATGCGTGTTCAAAACTCCGGTTGGCATCGGCTATATAAACGCTTGTAATTATGACTCCGCATTTGCTGTCCCCAGACGCAAGTTTAGTATTTTTTAACCTACATATACGTTGTTTAGTACTTTACTATATGATCTGCATATCACGGTGTTTATCAAATCTCGGGTTAGGGAACCGCTTGAGGAGTTATGTGATTAAGTTTGTAATTAACAAATAAACATTTAATGAAAATATTGTTAGCTATTTTAATTCCCGATAGAGTTAGGAAAGGAGCTATTTTATAATGCGTGTCTTCTTTAAACCACTCTATTCCTGCAATGTGGTATTATCAACTCCCTCCCTTTCAATTATGAACTACTTTCTTTTATTTAAAAAAAGTGTATTGTTCCTAATATCCCTAATCTCTGCGATTTGTCTGACAGGGAGGAGCATGATGAAGAAATTGAAAACATCAACATAAATGAAATTGCCGCAGACTCAGATAAAAATGTTGAACTTCATAATCATTAACTGCTAACTAAAGAAGAGACCAATTAAACGAATGAAGAAGACGTGCATGGAGAACCGCCAAGAAAACGTGAAAAAGTAGTGGATACCTGGATACTTCAAGGTGATGATGAAATCACATCACAATTCGATGCACTTGTTTGATCTTAAAATGCTGTTGACTAAATCCTAATTGATATGTTGAATTATTCTGTTATGTTCGAAGGGAGGTGTCTGTCTGCTTAATAATACTTTATCGAAGAAGAACACTTGGAAAAACATTGGCAATAGACTAATCGAGTCTTCAGTACTGGTATATAAAATCACAAAACGTTTATCGCCTCTTCAGGCATTCACTCTAATATTATTATTCCATATATATTTACATAACCGTCTGATAAAAAAACGAAGTAATATATTTGGGTCTCTTACATTTCCGATATAAAGCTACAAAACAAAAAACAAAACAGTGAGCACATGGGTACTGCACATGAAGATAAGAACTACCTAATCACGAATCATAATATAAAAAATAGATAGAGAGGGACATAGCCTATCAATGAACTATTTTGTTCTGTATTTTCCTGTGACCTCTTTAGATATACAGCCAAGTTTCATATAAAACGACTAAAAAACTAAAACTTAAGTAACAACTAAGTTTAAGGTTATGTTTATTTTATTACAACATCGTTCCAGTCTGTTGAACAAATACAAAATACCAAAATTCGATTTTATCCGTTCCAAAAAGATATAACACGACATTTGGAGCAGAAATAAAAATGTTTATTTTTATTCTCACTAGCTGCTACAAACTTATGTGTCTGTTTGATTAAGATATTATCTCTATGTTTAATTAATGTAAATTATCAAATTCTGATTTAAAAATTGTTATTATGGTCAGCTTACTTCCCAAACAAGTTATTTTTGGAATTGTCTTTTTAGATAATTAGTTGGAAGTCACAGTTGTTGCTTTTAAAATATAATCTGGTTTAGGTGATTTAATACAGAATAGAAAATCGTAAATTTTATCTTAGATTGCTTTTATTTTTTGTGTCTGTCAAATTTACTATTTTTAACACAGCTGGAAGAATGGGAATACGGATGGGAGTACGACCGTTAATTAAATTTAAAATATATTCAACAGGTGAACTGCAGAAGTTTGATAGGTCAATTATTAATAAATGAAAGACGTCAACTAATTCATTAGTTTAATAGAATACGTTTCGTTTTTTTTATTCTTTAAGACATTCTCAGTTCTCTACAAAAAGTAATGATGTAGGAATACAAGTAAAAAATGAAAGTTTTATTTTGTTCGATGGAGAATGGAACAATTTGAACTAGGTACTACGAGGCGTGTTTTTTAAGTAAGTACCGTTTTGGAATTAAAAAAAGACGTGCAAAGATATGGCAATAATTTTATTTTTACATGAAAGCCTGTACCTTAATCTACTTTTCTACATAATTTCCGTGAATATTGATTCACTTGTCATAACGTGGCAGCAGTTTTTGAATACCCTCCTGATAAAATTCTGCCGCCTGACTTGTTAACCACTGCATCACAAATGTTTTGACTTATCGTCTTCAAGACGCTGACCGCCCAGGTGTTTCTTCAAGTGCTGGAACAAATGGTAGTCGCTGGGCGCCAGATCAGGGCTGTATGGAGGATGATCTACAGTTTCCCATTTAAATGATTTGATGAGATCTTTGGTCTGATTAGCCACATGTGGACGGGCATTGTCATGCAGCAAAACGATACCCTTACTCAACTTGCCACGTCTTTTGTTCTGGCCTGCACGACGCACATTTTTCAATGTCTCACAATGAGACGCTGCATTGATTGTCTCATTACGAAGCAGAAACTCCACTAGCAATACTCCTTTTCTGTCCCAAAAAACTGTGCACATGATTTTCCGGGCAGAAATTGTTTGCTTAAACTTCACCCTTTTGGGTGATGATGAATGTCGCCATTCCATGGATTGTTGTTTCGATTCTGCTGTGACGTAGGCCACTCACGTTTCGTCACCAGTAACAATTTGGTCTAAAAAATCTTCACCTTCACTGTGGTACCGCTCAAGGAAAGTCAATGCACTGCCTAAACGTTGGGTTTTGTGCAAATCCGTCAACATTTTTGGAACCCAACGTGAACACAATTTCCGGTAATTCAAGTTCTCGGTAACAATGCGATACAAAACACTACGAGAATACTGAGGAAAGCAGTCGGACAATGATGAAATTGTAAAGCGTCTGTTTTCTCTCACCTTTTCGTCCACTTTCTGCACCAAATTTTCATTAACGACCGAAGGACGCCCACTCCGTTCTTCATCATGCACATTTGTGCGGCCATCTTTAAATGCTCTCACCCATTTCCTTACCATTCCATCACTCATAATGTTTTGTCCGTAAACTTCAACGATCTCAAGATGAATATCGGTGTTACGCACTTTAGCACTAAGAAATCGTATAACAGCCCGTACTTCACAATCAGCGTGACTCACAATTGTTGGAGGCATCTTAAACACTGGAGTAAATAAGTATACAATGAAGAATCAGACTGTAATGGCGTCAGTGCGTAGACAAGAGATGTAGGTAACCAGCGCTCATGCGCGGAACGCCGACCGTAGCGCTGCGGCGGCGGAATCGCAAAACGGTACTTACTTAAAAAACATGTCTCGTACTTTAAAAAAAGAATAAGGGATATGATGGTTCTTATTTGTCCTGTATGGTGGTTCTTATTTTTGTTCTGTAGGATGAGAGAGTGATATATCTGGCCCAAGTTGTCGATCTCGGTTCTTTTATTTAGGAAAGTTGGATCTTTTAGAATTTGGCCCATTCAAGGAGGGATCGCTTATGATAACTTTGTTGTTTACAAAGTATTTTGGCATTAGTGAAATCGATACTGTGTTTAGTTGAGATGGCGTGTTGTACAAGGGGAGTTGCAAATATATTAAAATAAATCAAGAACGACTGAATTGATTTGGCTAATTTTAGTTGTGAAATAATTATTTAAAGTCCTAAGAGGATATACTAGGTGAGAAAATATGATGAAATTATAAGGGAAATAGTTGAAGCAACGGTTTTATTTTTCCATATACATTATACTCTTATACAAAATGTTTTATACGAATTACTGTTACAGTGGTAGTTCATTTAAACATAAAGTGACGTTTAACAAACTTATGTCTATTTACTTTTTTCGTTTTGCTTAAACTCGAGGAAATAAGTATATTTTAATAAAAAAATTTATAATAATTTACAATCTTTGAGTTGCACCAAATGTACGCAATTTACAGTTGTTCAGCAATGCGGAGAGCTGAAGTATCCTTTCACTTAATATTTCCTTAACTTAACGAATAAAATTCAATATTATTTAATATTAACATCTTAAATTCAAACTAATGATTCTAAATGAATTTCATTATTTACTTACAATCGAGCCACACTGTTTTGTGATTTTATATTTCAAATTAGTATACAATTTCAAAAATATAAACATTTTTTGAGAGTTTTTGTTATTAAGTTAAAGAAATCATTTATTTTGACAAATGACATTAAATGTTATTGGCTAATACACAAATAACCTATAAATGCCTATAAGATCCTATGTTTTACTTATATACCTAGATTATGCTATTATCCTAGATTAAAAATTAAAATGAGATCTTTTAAAATCTTTTTCTTCCTCTTTCTTTTTTGGTGACTTGTTCCCACTCCTGTTTCCGTTTTGTTACCCATCCATTTATGTCTTCTATATTGCATGCTCTTCTTATGTTTTCGCTTCTCTCTCTATCCAACAGACTTTTCCCTGATATTCGTCGGAGTATTTTCATCTCTGTTATTTCTAGTAGTCACCTCGATTTAGATGTGTCAGGTCTTATCTCCACCGTGTATATTAATATAGGTGTAATTGCTGCTTTATAGATTCTCGTTTTTGTGCCTTGTCTTAGGTGTTTGTTCTTCCAGACTGTGTCACTAAGAGATCCCATTAAGAGCTTTACTCGCTTTTAAGCTTTGTTGTCGCACTTCTCTTTCAACATCTTCGTAACTAGTTATATCTATTCCCAGATATATAAACCTTGCTTCCTGCTTTATTATTTTCCCATCAATTTCGATTTTACATCATAATAAGTATTTAGATGTTGTCATTCATTGGTTTTTTTCTGCTGATATTATCATATTGTATTTCTTGGCTGTTGTATTGAAGATGTGTGTTAATCTTTGGAGCTCGTCTTCTGTCTTGGCGATTAATGCGGAGTCGTCTGCAGAGCATATCAATTGGATTTATTTGTTTCACATTTTGTAACCACGATCTTTACGTACTGCTTGTATTATTTCGCCCATTATTATATTAAAGAGAAGTGGATTTAACGAGTCACCCTTTCTGACTCCGCCTTGTACTGGTATAGTTAGTTTTCCATTTATCTTTGCCTGTATTGGATTATGGAAGTAGATGTTTCTTTGTGTGTATTGATTGGTATGTTTCTTTCATACTGTAGGTGTAAGACGTCTTCGACTTGGATGCGACCGAAAAAAAAAAATAAATAAAACGTTGAATTTAATTAAATTGTTATTTAAAGAATACTATAATCCATAACACTTATCTTACAATATGAAAGAACCATTAGATATAGATATAAATATACCTTATACAAAAATTTAAAAGAGTAATTTTTTTGTTAGACAACTGAAAATATTTCGGCAAAAGATAACATAGACAATCAAATACGAATATTTTATCTCTTGCTCATCTTCGGTGTACCAGATACGACCATCATGAGATTTATAGCAAAATATTGTTTTAAGATACTAAAAGATTTAACACTTCCTCATTCTAGTAATTTTTTTTTCTGTAAGAGTTATTACAAAATTATAAAATTACCCTTTTAAAATTTTATATTTTTAGAAACAGTATTGATATATTTATTATAATTAAAAAATCGTGTATTTTTTACCAATACATATGTCAACAAATCATCGTGATTTATATAGTTTTATTATTAGATGTCGCGGTTGTTTAATATATGGATACTTTTTTATTTAAGTTTAAAAATGCAAATACTTCTTGTAATTTTTAGTAAAAATATTAATTAGCAATTTAATTAAAATTCATTTAAATACGGTTTCGAGCGTTAGTTGAAATAAAAAATGCTCAAAATCAGTAGATCATATTTCTTAGCTATTTTTAGAATAATTTTAAATATAAATAAAATGTTTACTTTTTTTATGTTTTTTTAAACTAACTTTATTGATAATTTTATGTTGTATCATATTATAGGCTGTGTTATGTTAAGACATATTTATCTTATTTGGATATGTATGTGAAAAAAACACAGGCTTATTCTGATCTCATGGCCCAAATATTTATAGGAGTCAACTGGCTTAATATCTTTGTCTTCTATTGAGATGTTTTTGTTGTGGACTAAATTTGTCATAAATTATGTTTTTGAAAAATTTATTTTAAGACTTGATCAAAGCTGTCTGCAATAAGAACGATATCATCTGCAAATTTAAGGTTATTTAAAAATTTTCCATCTACATTGATGCCCTTTTCGTTCCAATCTATTGTTTTTTGTATACAAAGGATAAATAAGAATAGAAATATAACATGTTCATTAGCAGAAGCGAATTTTAAAGTATTCTGCACGATATATTTTAAACATTATTTGGATAAAAAATCATTTTAGTAATAGCTTAACTTATTCGAAGTAACAGAGGTATTTGTTTGAAATTAATATCGTCTTAATTTGGTATATATACAAGTTGTAATAGAAGTATTTATTCAGTTAAATCTCCTCTAATTTTATTAATTGTATTCGTGTTAAATTTTTTAGTTCTTGGACTTTGTAATTGTACTCAAGTGAACATATTACAGTGACATTGTACATTTAACTAATAAATTTCCGAAGAACGATAAGGATTGTTTATTTCACGTCAGTTGACGGTGAAAATTCTTCAAGGAAAACAAATATTTGTTGTAGGTCAATTATATACTAATGTTCTTGTAGCCTTTGGAATAAAATACTACTTCTTAGAAATGAATCAAACGAAACATTTCATAATTTATAGTATAAATTCAATTAATATTATTTACGACTCTTCACCAGAGTCGTTGTAAGGAGGACAATGTTTACAATAGGAATGTACCCATCGCTAAAATGTTTAGCTTCTTTTATTGAAAAATTAACAAATATGTAGATTTAATTCAACATTTTGGTGGCATACTTTATTACATTTAAAAGTATTTTCTGCATTAAGTCTAAATTTAAAAATTAAATGTAAAAATTAGTTATATTTAAAAAACTAAGTATTTAGATACAGTCAAACAACAAATCAGTTGTTGAATTAATAATCACTGTTCTCTCATCTGTTATCAATGATATGATTATTGATGATTTTCTGCAATATGTCGTTTACATTCTTTCAAAAACTCGATGAAGCACTTTCCAAGTTTACTTTACTCCGTGGCGTTACAACCCTTCGTGAGTTTTAGCCGACTCGACTGCATCCACTGTTTTCTGTCTTGAGCAACCTCCATCCAATTCTCCACGCCCATAGTGCTTAGGTCTCCTGCTATATTATCTCGCCACCGGAGACGAGGGCGTCCACGTGGTCTCCTTCCAGTTGGGACTTCCTCCCACACCAGTCTTACTGTTCGTTCGTCAGAGTCTTCTGTCTTCTGAGGTGTCCTGTTTTGGAGTCTTCTGGACTTTATTTCTTTTATGATGTTGGCGTCTGGGTAAAGTTCTTCGAGCTCTTTGTTAGTTCTTATCCTATATTGTCCTGATGCTTTATCCAGCACAGGGCCAAAGATCTTCCTTAGGATTTTTCTTTCCCAAACACATAGTCTCTCTTCGTTTGCCTTTGTTATCGTCCCCGTTTCGCTTCCTTACATCACAACGGGTCGTATGATTGTTTTATAGACCTGTATCTTCGTACGTCTTATTAATTGTTTCGATTTTATAAGGTTTTGGAGGGCAAAAGACATCTGTTGCCGGCCTGGATCCTGTTGTTTATTTCTTGCGATCCGTTATTGTCTTTAGTTATTGTTGTTCCAAGATACTTGAATTCTCTAACGCGCTCAAAGTTAAAGTCATCGATGGTGATGTTCTGACCGATTCTGTCTCTGCTTTGATTATTGCGGCTTATATACATATATTTCGTCTTATTTTCGTTGATTTGGAGCCCCATTTTCTCTGCTTGCTTCTCGAACCTCACGAAAGTCTCCTTCATCCTTAATCGTGTCTTTCCTATTAGATCGATATCGTCTGCAAATGCCAGTAGTAAGTTTGGAGTTCGGTTTTTCAATTCTTGCACTTCTGATTATGTGTTCCAAAGCTAAGTTGAAGAGTTGTGGTGAAAGTGCATCTCCCTGTTTTAGTCCATTGTTTATTTCAAATGTCTCCGAGTATTGTTGTCCAACTCTCACCTTACATCGTAACCGTTCCATACACATCCGTATCAACCTGACTAGTTTTTTTGGAAAGCCAAGTTCCTGCATCGCTGTCCACAGTCTGGCCCTGCATACTCTATCAAATGCTTGTTCAAAATCTATGAACATCTGATGAAGCTCACGATCAAACTCCCAGCATTTTTCCATTATCTGTTTTATTGTGAATATCTGGTCAATGGTAGAGCGGCCCGGTCTAAATCCGCATTGATAATCTCCAACGATTCCTTCTGTGTATGTTTTGGTTCTTTCTAGCAGGATGTTTGCAAGGATTTTGTAGGTGGTGTTTAGGAGTGTTATTCTCCGGTAGTTAGTACATTGTTTTTTGTTTCCTTTTTTGTGTATTGGTACAATAACCCCTTCTTTCCATTCATCTGGCATTGTTTCTTCTCGCCCAATGTCTGTTCCAAGTGGTTTCAGCAAAAAGGTCAGAGAGGCTACAAAGTTCTGAGCCAATGTATGTAAGCAAGCGGAGATTTTTCACAAACACTTGCAAATCAAAGAACCTTTCAATATATTTAGTGGTTTGTTACACCGATTTAAAAAATGTCACGGGATTAGTGAGCTTACCATTCAAGGTTAACTGCTCAGTGCCAACGAAGAAGCAATGGTGAAATATTTCTATGAACTGGAGACTAAAAATACAGAAAATAATCTACAACTGTCTCAAATTTATAACTCTGACGAAACAGCGTTTTCGTCTAGCGTCTAGCAGTCATAGACTTAAACTGATTGTGACTGACAATCCAAAAAATCCTCACATTTTGAAAAACATAAACTTCATAATCTTCCAGTTTACTATTATAATACTGGGATAAATTATGTCACAATGTAAGTTACATCTTCTTGTAAGTAAAGTCTTATACGCAGAAAAAAAGTTGACACAAAAGGCACCTTTTCTACTAGATAATGCTGGTACTCTTCCCAATAAGCAACCCTAAGATCTGACGATGGAAATTTTTTTGTTGTTTTTTTTTCAGCCAAAAATAAATAATAAATAATAAAATAACTCAAATATGACTGTACATGTGGTAGGGGACCGTTTATGTAACCGCAATTTGCCAGATTTTGTGTTTTAATTTGGTAACAGCACCTATTTATTTGGTAACAGACTATTAATTTATTTAGAACTCGTTTTGGTCTCTTCAGGTAACGGATAGCTAAATATGAATTCCAACACCAAGCTAACAAACGTCCCCAGAATGTTTTCCAACTCAGTAGTAAGCGTACAAGGGTGCCATAGCCATAAACGAAAACAATTTATTAATTATTATCGTTTCCAGATCTCTTTTAGAATCCCGTCTCGTCTCGACTCGAATTCGGGACAAGATCGAGACAAGTCTTTTGTATTAAGTGTCAAGACGAGACGAGATGTTCTAAAATATTCTCACCTTTATTTGCTTTCTTAGAATTCAAATATTCAATAAGTTCTTTACGCCCATTGTTATTATCCGAATTATTCTCATATAATGAGTTTATATCCATAGTATGTGGATCGGAATTAGAAGTAACATTATTCAAATGTGCTGATCTGTCTTCATTAGATAATTCAAAGTAATTTCCTTTATAATTTTTTTTTACTTTTTCCAATGATTGGCAAAGCCACTTTTCCCCAATTAATCCAATTAAATGTTTCTAATTTAGGTCTACTATCTAACAGCAAAACAACACAATAAATTCAATTGGTTTTGTTATAATATTTAATTAAGTATCCCTTGCTGCTTGAAAAGCCAAGAGCACATTTTCATCAGTTGGACATTTGTCTTCTTTGAAATGAGACCGCACGATCGTCGGCTCGGCCGCTAAGCGTTCAGCAGTAGTGGCACAGCGATAAGCATTGCCTCCAAAATCGAGCCGAAACGTACATGACCTTGGCAGGCCTGATCTAATAGATCGATTAATCTTTACAGGTCCAGTAGATATTTACCATTCATGCTAAGAGGTATGAAAAGTAGTGAGCAGTCATTAATATTCACCCTGTATATTTTTTAATTAAATCCTAATGTAATATGGAATTTGTGGCAAACATATAACATATCGAGAATTTCGAGACAAGACAAAATTTTTGGGTTCGAGTTCAATTAACTAATTATGTATTTGGTAATAAAATGTTGCATGTATTACCAAAGATCAAATTTATTCAGCAGTTCTGCCTGATTTTACAGACACTTACTAGTTGTTTTTTGTTTCAGAAATATTAACCCTGGCGTTGGTGGGTGTTATAATGGTTTGCAGTTCATGTCTCATATATTTATACAATCCTCTACAACTAATCGTTAACAAGGTAAGGAAACTATAACGCCAGATTGACTTTTTTTATATTAAAATATGTACCTTCCCTTTCAGATGTCAAAGATAGAACCAGGAAACTTTTTATATGGTTTATGGCAGGCACCCCCATACGCGCCAACTCTAAAATTCTACATTTTCAACGTAACTAACCCAGAGCAATTTCTGCGAGGCGAAGAGAAACTGAATCTTACACAAGTTGGACCTTACTGTTATAGGTAACAAATTATGAACATTTATTTTCCTAAATAAATCCATTCACATTTATTTATAACCCAATAAATGCGAGGCATTTTCCAATACATTTTATTTTCTTTTAGAGAACACCTTACTCACGAAAATGCTTCTTTTAATGAAGAAGATGGAACGATAACTTTTAATCCATTAAGAAAGATGACTTCTTATTCAGAATGTTCTATAGGAAATGCCTCAGTGGATACACTTTTGGTTCCTAATATTCCGTTGATTGTAAGTAAAAATATATTATTATTTATGTAAAAATTAGCTCATTGTAGTCACCCTTCCACATTTCCGTATATATACATATATATATATATATATATATATATATATATATATATATATATATATATATAAATATATAGGATAATTTTTACTCTAATTAATCTGTGGTCGCTGCCTGTTTGAAATTTATTTGTTACACTGGCTACAATGGTTACAATAGGCATGTTTTGGTAGTGTGCAAACCGAACCAGTCGTTCTCCCCTTTCATTTCTCTCACCGACTCCATAGTTTCCCATGACTTGTTTCTTACCATTTCTCTTTCCCATTTTGGAATTAAAGTCTCCAATTAAACACTTGAAGTGACTTTTATTGTTATTTAATGCTTTAGCTGTTCCTCTATTTCATCGTCAATATGAGTAATCGTTGAAACGTATATTTGTATCTCTCCTTACAACTATCTCTTTGATAGTTGTAAGGTTAAGCTAGTTACTCTATCCGAGATAATAGTTATTTCTACTACTCTTCTTATCCATTTCTTGTTGATTAGGAATCCAATACCGCCTGTTTTGCCCGTTGTGTTTCCTGACGCTAATTCCAATAGCTCTTTATCTTTCCGTCTTCATCATCATCATCATCAACTAGCCTCTAATGTCCACTGCTGAACATAGGCCTCTCGCATGCTTTTCCACTTAGTCCGATTTTGCGCCATCTGACTTCAATTTGTAGTCACTCTTTTTATGTCATCTGTCCATCTCGTTGGGGGCCGACCTCTTTTTCCGTTTTACTTCTACATAAATTTCTTGTTTTTAAGAATATAACATAATTTACTAAATACTACCCAAAAAAGCCTGGGTGTTATTTAAATTTTTACATTTTTCATTTTCTTTGTGTATTATGATTAGTTGTCCAAAAAACATATTTACTTATTTTGTTGTCTAGGTGAAATTCCTCGTATTTATCGATGAGTCGTTTAGACAAAAATATTATTACTGCATGGGGGTTTCTAAATCCATTTTTTTCTTCTTGTTTAAGAACTTCGACCAGAAAGTTTAATCTGTTTGAAATCTTTGTGTATATTCCAAATGCAGTTAGTTTCTTGTATCTCTTATTCTGCTTAGGGTGCCTGTCACATGAAACATGGTTCTGAAACATAGTTCAAAAGCCTGAAGTTTTGATAGAGTTTCCGCCTTTAATGTCAACGTTTCTACTCCGTACAAAAGCACTGATTACAAGTAACATTTAAGGAGCCTTTTGTTTCTAGGGTGAGGTCATGGCTCTTAAACACAGAGCTCATAGTAAATAATGCACTTTTTGTCTTTCCGATGCGACATTTAATCTCTTGGGTATTGTCCCACGACTCATTGATAATAGTTCCTAAGTAGTTGTATTGTAAGACACGCTCAATTCTCATTTGGCTCACATACAGATTTGCTCCAGTTATGTTTTGCTTGCTGATTATCATTAGCTTGGTTTTGTTCGTGTTTATATCCAGTCCATACGTTTTACTTGTTTTCTTTATTTTGTTCATTAGGTTTTACAGCCCTTCTATGGTATTGGAAAATACTATTGTACCATCTGTATACCGCAGGTTATTGAGCTTGACTCCATTTATTCAGATGCCTTCATCAATATCTTTTAGAGCCTCTTTAAAAATGTGCTCCGAGTACAGATTAAATATCAGTGGTGAAATTATGTACCCCTGTGTTTCACCTCTTAAGATTTTGACCTGATCTGTATACTCTCCATCTATTCGGAGCACCGCTGATTGATTCGAATACAGGTTAGCAATTATTTTTAGGTCTCTTCCGTCAATCCCTGTCCTCTTCAGCACTTCCATCATTTATTCACGCCTGACTCTATCGAAAGCCTTCTTGTAGTCCTGTAATACCTGCACGCTAAATAAAGCTTCCCTTGTACCAACGGCGTTCACAAATCCAAACTGATTGGGCGCAATTTGTTCCTCGCATTTCCGGTAAATTCTTTTGTGGATGACTTTTAAAAACAGCTTCAGCAGATGGCTCATTAGGGTTATGGTCCTATAGTCTTCACAAACCTTTGCTCCTGGTATTTTGGACAATAGTACGAACTCTTCTTCTTTATGTGCCGTCTTCTACCGAAGGTTGGCGACCATCAAACGATAGGTTTCTCTGTTTTGTGCCGCATGTATTATGTTCGCAGCTTCTGGTATTTGAAACCATTCTCTCGAATTTCTCAGCTAAGATTTCTTCTTTCTGTCCAAACCTCTTCTACTGGTATTTTTCCCGCCTTGTATATTTCATTAAATATTTCAGTTATTATTTTTATTTGTTCTTCATCTAATAGCTTCAGCAGTTCTGCAGGAATTTCATCAAGTCCCGGTACCTTTCCATCCTTCATTATTTCTTCTGATAGGATTTCGGGACCTGAATTTTTTTGAATGGTGGGTTCTTGTATTGTTCTAAGGTCGTGGCAAAGTTTCTCCAAGTATTCTTTCCATACTCTGGAAATAAGAGTGCAGCATAAGAGACACAAAAGTGTTTCTTATGCTGCACTTCTAATAAATAAATAGATAACCTTCACTGCTAGCCATGGGTTTGGAATTTCTTATCTCTTTAAGCACATATTAAAAAGGTAGAGGAGTCGTAAGTGGCAGAAAGTGCCAGCATATCTCTGCAGCTTTTTTATTGTTCATATATTCAAATATGGTTTATACTATACATCCATTATGACTATATGTTTCTCAAATCAATAAAATATTTCGTTTCGAAATTGTTCGTTTATTTTTCACTTTTTGTAATAACTTAAGAAGTAAACCTAGTAAATTGTTATTAGTAATTTGTATTATATATTTATTTTGTATTACTAACTATAAATATATTTTTAGGGTATTCAGAGCTTTCTTGCCGATTCTTCAGTCATTACGAACATTGGCTTCTCAACACTGAGTGCAACATTAGGCGCTGAATCTTTCATTAATCTAACCATCCACGAATATCTTTGGGGATATTCTGACAAGCTGGTTTCCATAGCAAATCAGTTCGTGCCAAGTTGGATCGATTTTGGAACATTTGGAATTTTCGAAAGGGTATGTATACACAATCATTAATTACTTTATTTTTCTTTAGTATTTTTTTATCAAATCTCTAGTCCTTAAACCTATTTCCATTTGCTACTTAACTTCCATCTTTTATTCATTTGTTCCTTTATGTAGGGTGCCTACTTTTAAATATGTTTCTATACCTTATCCTGTTTTTTATTGTTTATCTCTTAGAAGTTTGTTTATGCATATTTGTAGATTACAAAGAGTTTGTGTTACATTCTAAAAGGATTAACGATTAAATATGTTAAATGTCTGTACGGCTATGTATAAATAGTTGAATAGCTATTAGACCTGTTTGAGGCTTCACTAATGAACATACATATTTAGTTCTATGTATTGACAGTTAATAACAGTTGATAATGTTGAACAATTTAAATATGGAAATGAATGAAAGAATGGAAGGTGGTCAAGGAAGTTATCCATATTTGTAAGAAAGGAATATAGCAGTACTCGTGGTGAGACCTTTTAACTAATTTATGTAACTATCTATTTCTTTTATTTGTAAGAATTTCAATCTTCGGTATACATAGAAATGGTCTATTTTGGAACACTATAGATTAGTGATATTCATATTGAATTACACGTGGAATAGGCTCCAATAGTGTTGTTTGAATAGTAAATAATTACTGTTTACTTTTTTTGTTTTGTTTTTGTCTTTAAATCGTATTGTTTTACAGTTTTCCTTAGCAGTTGTAAACAGGGAACACTTGGGAACTTAAACCTTTTAAGGTTAATTCCTTTTCCCATTTGCGGAAATCTTTCACTTGCTGAAGAGCCATGAAGTACATTTCGTGTCAACCCTCTTTCACGAAGAGAGAACAGCGTGACCATGGTACTCTTGGCCTTTCGGCAAATGACCGTAAGCGAATTCATTGCTCCTACGTGAACACCATTTGAGGGTGGCACGCTGGCTGCGCGGCGTGAGGTTCCACCCTCCCCGTAATGCCTGTGTTGGTACACGAACACCCGACCCGTAGTGCCTCCCAAATACGGGCGAACAAGTGAACTCAGGTAGGAATAAGGTCCCGACCTCGCACGTTTAACAGGTTGCCGCCGAGCAGCCTACTCCTCTACCACTCGTCTCTACTCCTATCCTTTCGCAGTATATTATATCAATAAATTTTTTTTTAATTAATCTGATGTAGGTACCGTAAAATTAAGAATTGATCTTTATGTTTTTTCTTTACTTCTTCACTATTTCTGCACTTTCGAAATTGGACCGACGATCACTAACTTAGCGTTCTGGCGTATCATGGCATGATATGACGTAAACGTTGTTGCTTAAAATTATTTTATATTTAATGCTTTAATATAATATTTAAAAATCAACAAATTTTAATGTAATTCATTGCACTAAGTTTTAATGTTCTTTTATCTTTTCTAGCTTCTATCCAGAGATAACGGCAATAACGTCACTATCGCTCTGTATCCGGATAGAAGGAAAACACGCTACCCCAATATACTTACTCAAAACGAAACTCTTGCGGACTACCACATCATCAACTGGAACGGGAAACAGGGCTTGCCAGAGTGGGGATACGATGGTAGTGACGAAGCAATTTCATCGACCAAGCGTTGTCAATTAGTCGAAGGTGCTTTCGATGGAACCTTTTATCCTAGACCGATGACAAAAAAAAGCATCACTCTGTTCAGAAAAGCTTTCTGCAGACCTGTATCATTGCAGTTTGTCGAAGAAGGATACACGAAGCAAGGATTTAGATCTTTCAACTATAAAATGCCGAATAATATGTTTGCTAGCCCAGAAGAAAATAAGGATAATGAATGTTTTTGCTTTAAAGGGGATTGTCCTGGAAAAGGGTTGCAAAATATAGGTCCTTGTTACTACGACATTCCTATAGTGCTTTCACAGCCCCACTTTCTCAATTCTCCTAGAGAGATAGTGGAAAGTGTTAATGGTATGAACCCCTCCGATGAAAAACACAGCAGTATAGCTAAAATGCAGCCTGAACTTGGCATTCCTCTGGATGAATCAGCTTTGAGAATCCAAATCAACCTGGGAGTTAGAGAAACAAAGTTTAACAGCAAGACTAGACCTTTTAACGGCCTTACACTTCCTATACTGTGGGTCGAACTCTCCTGTGATTCACTACCGCCCCTAGTGGACTTTCTGCTAAGAGTAGTAGTAGACGTAGTACCCATATTTCAAAAGGTAGTTGTTTATCTATTGGGGATATTAGGACTAGCATTCATTTCTGGAGCAGCTCTTCTTACATTATTCTTCACGAAGACTACAATTCCCAGATCATTAAGCATCGCCTCTGAGTACTCGCCAATACCTCTTATCACTATTCCTGCTCAGTATTTTAAAGAAAAAGATTTTCGGATAAGTAAATGATCATATTTTGTGATATTGTTTAAAATTCGGACCTGAAAAGTACAATGCCAGTGCAGTATAGAATTTAAGTGAAAATAGTACCGCTGCCGTGGATAGAAGGTACGAAATAATGGCAAGACTCGGAACACTTTTGCTCTTTGGTACCTACTTATTAGTGCAAAAAGTAAAATATAAAATTGTCCTTGAGCTTCAATATATTGTTAAACGGAATGTAAATGCGACCTAATATTGTTGCATATAGTAGCATTAGATCTAGATTACTTAAAAAACACCATGTTCCTTTCCCGCATGGATATTTATGATCTTTTTACACCTTTTAAATTGCGGTGGTGGTTTTATTGAACCACAACAAAACATATATACTAAACTGTCAAAGATCTAGTATCACGCTATGAATAATCGCAAGGAAAATAGCTACCATATTAAATTTGAACAGAACGTTTTATATATACCTGTTGTGTTGATATTGCATATATTTCAGAAATTTTTAAACTATCTGTTGAAATCCAAAGTTGGAACTCGGACAATCATTATTACGTTACTCGGATAGTGCTGTAATGAATAATGAGAATATAATAAGATTCATCCTCTTCTATAGCATCATCCAGTAACTGCTTCTTAATTGATCTTGAATCAATCAGAGGCGACATCTTAGAGATTTTGGTATATTAATTGATTTCTATAAAAATTAACCAAAATGTAAAATAAAATTCATTTTTTAAACCAATTGTTACCAAAGATTTTTTATAATAAGTTATCCTATAAAAACAATTACAATTGTATAATTACTAGAAATAAACTCATAAGGTTTCCATCCAGTAAACAATCAATATTTTCATAAAATGTTCTTTACCAAAATCTAAACGTTAAAAACGCACCAGAGACTGACTGATACATACTTAATAAAAAGGACATTCAATTTTGATTTGTTAAGCCACGGTTGGAATATTGCTGGATATTGAATTGACAGTTACAAGTTCATAACCTAAAAATCTCAGTGTCCGTTCTCCCAGTGCGACAGAGAAAACTAACGCAAAGCAGTTCCTGCATCTCTTTCTAATTTGTCAGGTTTATCGACCACGTGATCTAAATAACCAATGAGAAGGTCATGTGGTCGATAAACCCCGCCCATTCGACAGAGATACAAGGAATGATTTTCGTCAGTTTTCTCCCCCGAACTGAGGGGACGTGACTGTATTGCAGCAGTCAGTCTATCTTGAATTTTGAATTATAAACATGTCTATGGCACAGAATAATAAACAATCAGAATGCCTACTCTACTTGTCAAGATAAGTACGCGCATCTCGTTCGCGTAGACGGAATCAGCCATGTTTTAAACGGAACCGATGCTGTTCAGTGAAATTTTATTTTGTGTGCATAGAAAAATTAACCCGGTTTAATTTATTTACGGCAACCATAGACATAAACACTATTTTATTCGTACTTTTAGTTGAAGTATAGATTAAATTATTTCAAATTTACTAAATTATTAATCTCTAAAAATTTAAATTACAGTTTTGTCGTAGCTTGTCATGAATTTCTCAATCCGAGTCTATGCTTCCGTTTAAAATATGGCGATCGCGGGCTTACACACTTCAAAGGCAGCATGTGAGAGTAGGCATTCTGATTTTTATTTATTCAGTGTCTATGGTAACAGGTAAAATGTTTGTCCTTTTATATTAACGTATTTAGAACAATTAGGAAAGCCTAAAATTGCCTTCGTGTCACTACGTCCATTAGTATTAGCTTTTGTACATAGACTAGACCAAAAAGGTGTATTTTTAACAATAAGGAAATACTTTTAATTTTTGTTCTATCTTGTGATGTATCAAGTACTTAAGGTATTCAAGGCAAGCCCAATTGACGAAACTATTGAATGTTGTACAATATGTATGCACAGAAGAAGCAGTATTATAATTTAGACATTGTTAGTTATAAATAAAAACGAAATAAATTACATTACTATATTTAAATATTTTAGATCCAGCATTTTTCAATGTTTCAATTATGCTTCTTCGTTCAATGGAAAATTAGACTCACAATTTTGTTTTGTGAGTGTCAGCTGAGTTTGACTGGACATATTTTGTACAAAAATGTGATAGAAATAGAATGTAATTATATTTATGGTTTTATATGTGTCATTTGTAAAAATGTTGTGGATTACGAATAAATGTTAATAATATACTTGATTTTTTTCCACACAAACCAAAAAGCAATGGTAGTTTTTTAAATACAGGATGACCTGAAATGACCAATAAGTAACAGTATTGAACAAGTAAGGTTTAGAATACATAAAATTCCAGAAGGATTAAAAAAACGAAAATTCTATGAATATCCTTAGAGCTTTCTCTAAAACAAACTGTGGTGCAGATCCCAACATTAGTTTAATGTTTTATCGATCTATGATACGACCAATTTTTTATTGTAGCCGTCACTTGTACGGAAACACACTTTAAAAAAAATTGAAGTACAGGAAAATAAATGTCTACTACTGTGCCTTGGGTACCTATCTTAAATCTACACCAATTGACGTAATGGAAATTGAAGCAGTTGAACGTCCATTTAATTTGCGGAGTCAGTACCTATACCAACAGATATATGTAGCTCTTCATCATTAGCAGAAAACCACATTATTTTTTATCAAAGGTATACACAATTTATCTATCTTAGATTTGACTAAAAGTATTGGTTTAAGAAAAAATCTCCACTTCTGGCGGAAATCTACAGAAATCTTTCAAAATATAAAGAAGTTCTATATCGTGGGCTTACGACCAAAAGACACTAAGTCAAAATTGTAACTTTTGAGATAAATGGATTTGAAAGTTTAAACACTAATGATAATTCATACAGACCTAATAAGCTCTTTGAAATACTCTTAGCATAATCTTCAAATATTTCAGAGTTAATTTAGATCATAAAATCATAGACAGACTATTCTAAAAGTACCTACTGGTATTACAATTCGAGATGTAATCGACCCTCCCAACGAAAACTCAGTTGCTTTCATCAAGTCCTCGTAGATACATCGTCTCAGGACCAGCAACTTCACGTGGAGTCATACGTCGCCATGTTACCAAATCCACTGGTAACTTTAACATCATAATATTTTAATTTAATTTAAACTAAATTTAAAAAACAACTTTTAACGGGTTTTTACCCAGATATTTAGTGGCTCAATACATGTATACCCACCTAGTGCACTGATGATGGAATATGGATTCCGAAGCCCGATTGGTTTTTTTTTAATTATATACCTTTTGTAAAGGATTTTTAATAAAAATTTTTGTTATATATGACATTGTGACACTAATTATAATAATAATTAACGACAAATTGCCCAGTACAATACACTGCTATTATTCATATTCGGAACAAGTTTCTTGATCTGTAGAGCACTCTGGTAGAATGTCTTCACTAGCAGGCCGCAGGGAGTTATAAAACTCATGGTACATTGCTGGTATCAAATTGGCTTTACATAAACTTAATAGACATGAACCTGCGACAGAAACAATACCTACTGAATTTTCACCTCTAACCTTACAACCAAAACACAAAAAACGAAACACAAACACACAAAACAACCCAACAAGACCCAATATAACCCTTACAAATACATTATAGAACACCCACCAAATATTTGACAACAAAAACATCTAAATAAAATTTTAAAATTAAACGAACAGGCCACTTAAAAGACTATTCATCAGACAAAACAGTACTCCTCAACACATTCCAACCCCTAAATATCCACGAGCTTCAGATAAAACTAAGAAACAACATCGGCGATAACATAATCTCCATTAACTATCAGTTGCTATCAACAAGTCCTCGTAGACACTTTGTCTCAGGACCAGCAATCTCATTTAGAGTCTTAGGTTGCCATGTTATCAATTCCACTGGTAACTTTAACATATTAACATATAAGATCGAAAAATGTAACCTTAAACTAATAACATTTAACGGGTTTTTACCCAAATATTTAGTGGCTCAAAACATGTAGGTACACCTAGACACACTGACGATGGAATATAGATTCCGAAAACGTTTTGTGACATAGCCCGATTGAGTGTTTTAATTATATACCTTTTATAAAGGATTTTAAATATTTTTTTTTAACTAAGAAGAAGTCTTCGAAGAAAGAAAAATGGAAATACGAAGATGAGCTAAATTTTTTAATACCATACTTTCAAAAACGAAACACAATATCCAATGTTGCATCAGAAAACGAATCTGACGAGTTAACAGTTGTAGAGAAGACTCAAAATGAAGAACATCTCATTGTCTTTGCATAATTTGCAGATGATACAAAAATTTACTCAGTAATTAATATCAATGATATTAACTGATGATGTTACACTACACAGAATGATCTGAATGGTGTAAGGAAAACTATTTAAGTCTTAATGCAAATAAATATAAAGTTTAAACAAGGAATATAGGTGCATATATGCATCTATATTATTTAGTTGTAAGTTACTCTAGGAAACATAATACATACTACAAACGAGGTTTATCCTATTAATGATAGCGAACTGGAACATGTAAATAAAATTAAAGATAATTTTTGACTGTAAACTTTCATTTATTGAACATATATATGCAACATTTTCTGAAGCTTAATAGTTAGAAATATTACTTACATAAAAACTATCAAATTGCTATATTTCTCTTATGTACGTTATAAGCTAGAATATGCCCCTATAATTTGGTCTCCTTTTTATATAGCTCATATTTAGTTGATTAAAAAGGTGCACCGTAATTTTTTAAAATACTTGTAATTTAAGATTAACGGTATATGCCCAGAAAGAGGTGTCAGAAATACAGAGTTATCTACTAGTTTAGACATGGTTTTATTAGAAAGGAGTCGAAATTCTGCTTCACTAACATTTTTATTTAAATTGTTACATAATTCAATTGACTGCCCCGATATTCTTAAACAAATACATTAAAAAAAAGCGGTTGTCGCTGCCCTGCATCAAAACAAAAATCTAATACCGTCATTATGTGAAATACATTTTAATATACCTGCTTATCCCGTTAGAAATGTTTCCACGTTCAGAACTACACAAGCCAGAACAAATCTGATGTTAAACTCCCCCATATGTATTATCTGTGAGTATCCCGAATAAAGTACGTGCTTCCTAGCGGCGGGATATAGGCAACAATATATTGGCCCATAGGGATCCTTAGGTACAGTAGGGTTCCTGGCCTATAGAGCGTCCCACGTTAAGAAAATAACATTGCGGAGATAGGGCCATATATTTAATCGAAGTACTTAACAAATTTTCAATAGGAAGTGTCCACAAATTAATCCGAGCTAAGATACTATTAAATGTCAAATTGGAAAGAAAAAAGATGATCCTAAAAACAAGAAAAAAGAAATGGATTCCTCCAGAAAACAACGACATGTATGAAGATACACTAACCAGACATATACAAGACTTGCAAGACGAAAAAAAGATGTAGATCAAGCAAATGATGGCATAATGAGAGCTCTAAAATATACGGAAAAGGAGTGCTGCACGAACGTTGTGACCAGTAAAGAAAAATTTAGCCAAAATATAGAGGTAATAAGTAAAAGAAGACAGCTGACAAAAAATACGGCTCCAACTACACAACAATGAAGAAATTAAATAAAGATATCCACCTGTCAATCCGAAAAGACGTAAAAGAAAACAATACAAGAGAAATAACTAAAATAATTCAAGAAAACAAAAGTTTCAGGCGGAATACGAACAACAGGGGCAAGAAAAAGATGTACAAAATAAACAACAAAGATGGAAACATTACTACTGATGGAACCAAAATCCTTGAGGTTTTCGAATCCTTTATCTCAAAATGTATGAAAGCATCGACGAAAGGAAGGTTCAGCCCCTGCCCAAAATCACAAACCAGGAATCAGAATTAATGCCAGAAATAACTCCATACGAAATGAAAACGGCACTTTTAGAAATGAAAAATAACAAAACCTCTGGCGATGACGGAGTAGTGATCGAAGCGATCAAACTAGGAGAAAATGAAATTATCCAGGCTTTGGCCAAGCTTTTTACCGAATGCATCTACCAAGGAAAAACTCCTTCGCAATGGAGTAATGAAGTCACTACTTTATTACACAAGCAAGGAGACAGCAACAGATTTAAAAAACTACCTTCCTATCAGTTTGCTTTCACACATATAAACTTTTCACAAAAATTATCAAAAAAGACTGGACGCTAAATTAGACTTCTATCAGCCTAGAGAACAAGCTGGACTTAGATCGGGATACAGCACTAACGACCATTACTAGACTAAAGTGATAAAGAACCTAATAGAGAAGTCTGCAGAATACAACAAACTATTGGCACTGATATTTGTCGACTACGAGAAAGCATTCGATACTATAAGCCATCAGAAAATGTTAAAAGCATTGACAGAATGACGAATAGACCATCGCTACACTAATATAATTAAATATATCTACCAAAATGCCACAGCTAGCGTAAGACTATCTGACACAGTCTCTCAAAGCTACTCACGACGCTTTTAGAACACAATTGTAAGAAGGCACATCTTAACGAGCATGATATTAACATAAATGGAGAGAAGCTCAGTCATTTGAGATTTGCAGATGGCATCGTCCTTATAGCCGATCGTATGGATGATGCAATAATAATGTTTGAAAAATTATATCATGCTTCTTTGGAGGTCGGACTTAAGATTAATATGAACAAGACGCAAGTAATAACTAATCTTGTGCTAAATCGAAATATTGCTGTTGATGGAAGGGATATTGTGCAGACTACATCTTATAAGTACTTAGGACATGAAATTCGGTTGGGCAGAGATAACCAGACATGTGAGCCCCCACATGGCAAAAGATTAGCCTGGGCAGCGTTTGGTAAATTAAACTATGTATTTAAATCGGATCTACCCATATGCCTCAAAAGGAAAATTTTTGACCAATGTGTGTTACCTGTACTCACTTATGGAGCAGAAACATTAACACTCACAAAAAAGGTAGTTAATAAGATTCGCGTGACTCAGATGGCTATGGAGCACCAGATGTTTAGTGGCTCTCTGAATCGAAAAAAATGCGTCGTTAAAATTGAATTGTGTAGGACATGTCGCCAGATTATCAGACAACCTATGGACAAAACGTATATTAGAGTGGAGACCAAGGCAAGAACCAATACGGAGCAAAGGACGCCCACTAACTAGATGGACTGACGAACTGAAACGTGTTAGCATAACTGGATGCAAGCCGCACAAGACAGATGAAAAGAGCTGAGGGAGATCTATGTCCACCAGTGGACGCATACAGGTTGATGATGATATTAGGGAAGTCTAAGGATGGCTTCAGTTGTTGCCAAGATGAGAGAGCACAGGTTAGGATACTTTGATCAAGTTCAACGTTGAGAAGAATTGCTGAGATGCAGGTTCCTGGACGTAGTAGGAGAGGAAGACCAAAAAAGACCTGGAGGGAGATGCTTAGGCACAACATGTCGGTAAAGGGTATTAAAATTGATATGACCCAGGACAGAAACTTATAAAAATGAATTTAGGGAAGCCGACCCCTGATAGGGATAAAGGCAAAGAGAATGATGATGATATGTTATATGTGAAAATTATAATTATTTGGTAAATTATTGTGATATATTCAACTGTAGTCTAAATCAGCTCATCACAATGGCTAAGATTCATTTAGATATTTGATGACTGGTAAAGCTTTTCTTTAATTAATGTAAATGGAATTTAAATTAAGTTTAAAATTAATGCAAAATTGTCGTATAAATTAATACCTGTTGAACAATAAAGCTTTTATTAATATTATTACTATAATTAGAATATCGTCACAATAAAGTGTTAACCTGCTAAGTCCACTTTTAATGTAAAATAATATTTTTGCATGGTTAGAAAGCTATTTTGCCTTTTTCGATGAGCTGCTTAACCACCCAACTCCTAATTATGCCAGAAATACCATCTATTACCGGATACGAAAACCATTTACCTATAAAGGTAAATACTGCTAAGTCCTCGGCGTCACACCATTTTTCATGTCTAGACTTGCTACTGCGCAAATTTTTGTCGAGAGTATCCAGTGATATTTATTATTTTTGAAAGTTACACTTAGTAAAGTAATACTTACCAGGTAAGTTATTTTTATACTAATAAATTTTAATAGTGTGATATTATTGTGGATTGAAATTAATTCTCATAAAATCTGTCAGGTATTTTGTTAATATTACTTTGGAAGACCTAAAAGTTGGGTTAAGTTCTGCTCAAATGCTTGAAAATTATTATAAAGTACTATTTTTAACACATCCAAAACATTGTTTAAAAGGTTAATTATATATCATTGTATATTTAAAAATAAATAAAGCATGTCAATTACGCTTAATTTGTTGATTTGTAGAGCTAAAGTTTTGCATACAAACGTCAATAAAATACAGTGTTCAGACCAATTATGCAACTTTAATTTCAAGCATCAATTTTTCAACCCAACTTTTATATGGTATGCCCTTGTCTAAGAGTATGCCTTATTACTCGGTTCCCTTATTTCAATGAGTCCCTAATACCTGTTTATTTTTAATTGCAGATGCGGCGAGTTCAAAAAATGTTTGATATATTGGCAGAGCGTGAAAAAATCAACGAACAAAAAAATTTGAATGATCAATCGGAAGTTGTGAAACAAGAGCTGCCATCATTAATAATTATTGGTAGAACCTATTGTCAAAGAATACAAATATCTTGGCATTCTTCTTGATCCCAAACTCTTATGGTCAAAACATGTGGAATATATAAAAAGTAGGTGTGAAAAAGGTATTAATATTCTTAAATGTGTTACTAATCGAAGATGGGGTGCTGACCCCAAAGTTGCATTGATGTTTTACAGAGCCTACGTGCGATCTATTGTAGACTATGGTTGCATTCTGTATGGTGCCGCCAGTAACACACACTTATTAACTGTAGACCGCATTCAGTTTAAATGTCTAAGAATATGCTTGGGTACCATGAAGTCTACTCCTTGCCCTGTACTACTTGCTGAAAGTAATGAAATACCTCTTCAAAATCGTCGAGAAATTATGGCAATTAAACATATCCTGAAGCTAAGATTAAATAATAATAATCTACTTAGTCAACTGTATGAGTTATCTATTGAAAACCTCTCAAATAAATACTGGCGCATAAAAAATTCTCCTCCACTTGCTGATGCTTTCTTAGAAACTAATGAGTATCCTAATATCTATGGCAAAGAAAAAAGATTACCAATACCTATATAAAGCTAATTTTCAGATAACATTAAATAAACCAAAAGTCATTATACCAAAGTACACAGAATTCCCACAAATAAACTTTGTCTTACTTAGATCCATATTGAGTGACTATAATGATCACGTAATAATGTATACCGATGGTTCCAAAAAAGAGGATGGTGCCACAGGTTGCGCAGTTTACATTCCACATAAAAGCGAATCTTTGAAAATTAAACTTCCATCACATTGTTCAATATATACTGCTGAAGCGGTAGCTATCGAAAAAGCATTAGATTGGCTAGATTCACAATTTAAATAAAGCAATAATATTATCAGATTCATTATCGGTCATTAAAGGATTAAACTCAGATATGACTCAACATAAAAGAAATAATATTATTTGTGCTATTAAAAATAAAATATATAGTAAAGATATTACAGTTATTTGGGTTAAAAGTCATATAGGTATCGAGGGAAATGAACTGGTTGATCAGCTTGCTAAAGATGCGACCCATGTTGGACTCTATATTCCCATATTTACATTGGAGGACTTACAACATTATTATAACAAAATTTTTATAAATTGGAAAGAAAAATGGAAAAACATAGCAACGAATTCAAATAATCAATATTATACTATCCACCCTACCCTACCACAAGATAATGACTATATTTTTAAATATGCAATGCCAAAGAAGTTGACAGCCACAATTACTCGACTGAAAACTAATCACGGTGCATTCCCAGCTCACTTGGCTAAGTTAAATATTATCCCTTCTGGGGTATGCTCATGCGATAATATATCACAATGTGACATCAACCATATTCTTTTTAAGTGCGATAAACATAGGTATGAAACAGATCAGCTGTATTCAAAACTATCAGAACTTAAAATTCAGACTCCCATAAACATCACCCATTTACTCTCCTTAGATAGTAGAGAAGTATACGAACTAATATGTAACTTTTCATTTAAAGTTGGTTACATTATTTAAAAACTAATATCTTACATTACAATTCTGTGGCTAAAGGACTAGTTTCCAAGCCAACTCACCAAACACACACACAGACACACATAAAAAAAAACAGTTTAGTAACAGTTGAGAATGTTCAACTTGAGGTTATTGATATGTTATCTGATACTGAAAAACCTCTTTTTCTTGATCTAAATACATCCAATGATCTAGGTGAGAATCAGGGTACGCTTTATTATGAATTACAGCCATTGCCCATTGAACCAAAAACTCACGATGATAACCAAATTTGTAGCACCTCTTATAATAATAATTACAATGATATTGATGATAGCAATGTCCAGCTGCCACACAGTGTTGAAATCCCTTATTCCGATATCTCTGAAAGTGACACCAGCAGGAGCTACAAGATTGTCAATTACTCTGATACAGATTCAAGTAGTCAAATTCAAGTCAAATTGAATACCCACCAAAGAGTAAGAAAAGAAAAAAAAAAAAACATTTTCAAGTGCAGGAATCAACTTGATTTGCACAAAAAAATAAACGATTACAGAAAACAGGCAAAGGATATTTAGGCAAGAGAAAAAAAAAGAAGGAAAATTGAACTATAAAGAACCAAGGGAACCTCGTGCTATGAAACCGAGATGTCAATGCAAAAAAGAGACAGGTACTATAAAATGACTGTTCTTGACAGAACAAGACAAACGATATTTGAAGCATTTTGGAAAATGGCCTGAAAAAAAAAGACATTTATAAACAGTCATGTTGTTTCTCTAGCTCTCAAAAGGGCAAGAAATCGAAAAAAATCTGAGGAGGCAAAAAGGGGACAAACGCTGCAATATTTTTTAAAGGTCAACGACCAGAATCTTAGAATGTCTAGAACCATGTTTTTGAATATACTGGGAATCGGGAGATGGATAGTTCATCACACTACTGCAGAGTAGAGCACCCAAAGGAAATACCTATAAGCAGAATGGAAATCAAAACAATCTCTCTACAAGTTCTATGTTAACGAGTGGTGCAAATTAAAAAAAAAAAGTGAACCGATGTCAATAGCCACTTTTTCCAATGCCTTTGAAAACGAGAATTTGGCCTTGTACCAACCAAAAAAGGATGATTGTGAAAAATGTATCTGTTTCAAGAATGGAAGTATTTCGGAAGATGAATATAAAGCACACATTCAAAGAAAAACAAAAGCCACAGAAGAAAAGGACAAAAAGATGGGAAAGTATGTGTTTACAGTTGATTTACAAGCAGTGTTGATGGCTCCAAAATCAAACGACAGAACACTTTATTATAGAACAAAACTACAAGTGCACAGTCTGTGCTTCTACAATCTAATAAATAGTAATGTATTTTGTTATCTTTGGAATGAAGCCGCAGGTTGTCTAAATGCCGAAGAATTTGTGAGTATTTGGGTATCGTTTTTGGAAACCCACATTCTTCCCCAAATTGCTAAGAAAGGGAATGAGGATGGGGAGACCATTACAATTTTTACTGATGGCTGTAGCTAAGGTCCATTCGCTCAACTCTGGCATATTTTGACAGATTCATAGCTGGAAACCTACAACACAAAAGTTCCTAGCTCACAGTATTAACAGCTTAAATAAACTTTTATTACAGACTTCTTTCATTGAAAAAAGAAGAATTAGTACACTTCGTGTGCTTGGTTGTAGTAATTTCCAGCCACTTCTAGTCTGTAAAAAAGTAACAAACTTAAAAAAAAATTACTGAATAGCGAACCGACTATATCAAAATCGCAATTGTGTTATGGCCAATGCCCTACTGAATTTAGCAATAAATCATAATATAACAATAGAACAGAAATTTCTTGAGTCTGGCCATAAACAAATGAAAGTGGATTCTGCCCATTTAGTGATAGAACAAAAGCTAAAAGATAGGATAATAAAAGTATCTGTCCAAAAATTGGTTACAGTTTTTTACTTCTTCCCAAAGTTATCTTAATTATCATGCTGTATAGTTTACCAAATAACTAATAAATTAAAAGCAGTTTTATTAATAATTTATTGAATTGCTATAAAATGTAACAGCAATGAATCATACCACAAAAATCAATTGACCTGTGCAAAATACAAAATTCATGTGACAATCAATGCTTTTGATATTATTTTATGTAAATAAGTGTTTAGCCCCCTATATATATATGATCTCAAGTTTTGTTAAAGGAACAAAAATCACTTAACAATATGAGAAAATAATGGTGTTTACGAGAATAACAGTAATTAAAAAAAGGTTTAAGTCAGATATAGTAATAGTCAATAAAAAATACTAAATCTCCTGCTATCAGATGTAATAAAAACTGAGACGGGTTAATGATCTCAATTAAGTTAAATTATGAGTAAAACTAAAACAAAAGCCCTTAAAATTAAAAAAAAAAAACAGCAAAATGTTGCATCCATACAATGACATCTCCTTTATTATGAATATGAACTTGTACATGTTCATTTTTAATCCTATCATCAACAGGATAGAAAACAAAATTTACATCTTCTCCCCACTTAAAAAATAAAAATAACCAAAAAAAAAACACAAATATATTTTGTTTGGATCATTGAAACATGAGATCATTAAGAAAAACTTCTTAATTTCCAGGAGACCATTTAAGCTCTAATAGTTTGAGGTGCTTTAGGTTTATTCTGTATAGGTAAAAACAGCTTGAACTCAGCAGGCAACTCATCTTCTGAATACAGTCTATCAGAAAAGTATACCCGTCTTATCCTACAGTTTGCATGGACTTGTACTCTGAGAGTCTCCACATAGTTTGTTCCGTAAGCTCTTCTTGTGAAGTCAGCCACATTAAACTGGATTTGATTCCATCCTTCATCTAGCCTCATAGGCATAGTGCATATGAAAGGTTTTACTCTTGTAGTTGATTGGTAGTTACTGGCTCTGAACCTTCTCCTTACATTTTTATCATCTAATATCTAAAACAAAAAGAATGATGTAGATCACAGGTCTTGAAATACAAACAAGAGTGTTTGTTTAACAATGGACATAAATCACTTATAGAAGTTTAACAACCATATCTAGTATTTCACAGTGTTAAACATCGTTTGCGTGTTTGCACTCAATTATTATTGCATTATCGTACTTAATTTGTTTGATCAATACATTTAGTTTAATCAATAAACTCTACTTACCTGGACTTCAAAAGTAAAATACTTTTTCAAATTTTTCACTATCATTACTAGATAAGGCAACTTTATACCTAAAGTCTTCTTAGGATCTGCAGGGCACGTAATGTACGTGGTACTAACATTGCATCCTATTAATTCTAGTACCAAAGACTGTATATCTTCGTCCGTGATTCGTTTAATGTGACCATTTTTATATTTCTTGTCCCAGATCTGGAGCGGTTTGCTTCCTATGCTGTATAGAATGGAGAGGAACCCACTTTGAAAAGTGTTTTTGAACATTTTTACGAAAGATTTAAATCATCTTGTACAACATGTCAACAAACGATATTTGAGGTTAGATACGTTCAAACAAAGTATGTGTTTGATGTGTTGCCTACATTTGACAGAAGTATTTCGATTAATTTTTAGTAGAAAACTAAGAATTTACTTTGAGACAATAATTGTAATTTACACAAAATGTATAAAATACAGTATTATTAAAACTAATAATTTTAAAAACATTGCGATAAATTATCATCCAATTTTAATTTTAAAATAAAAATGTTTTCGATTAGTTCCACAAATTTCGATATACCTATATGATCGATTTTAACCAATGATTATGAAGTTCTGGTTGCCGAACTTAAAGGTTTTGTGTTTAATTATTGTAATATAAATGTATGTATATTTTATGTATAAATTTTAATTTTTCTTTTATAAATTTAAATGGCGAATAGAGCTAATATTTAATAACATTATACTAGAAAACCATTTAATATGTATTAAGAGACTTTACGTTAATCATTTGTATCTTAGTAAAGGTAAGATTGGGTAAATTGAATTGGGTATTTGGTTCAAAATTTGATGCATATAATATTCTTGCAGTAGGTATTCTTGGGTATTCAATCTAAAATATTATAATGGAGTAATAAAACTTGCAAATTGACAAAAAGATTCATCATAGAAGTAAAAGACAATAATCATGATAATACCCTGGCATGAAGACAATGACATGTGCATAATAGGAACTGAAGCGGTAGATGCACTATAACTATACTCTATAGCAACTATGGGACGTATCCTAGATAGTAGTTGATATCAGGAATATATACAAACAATATAACAAAAATCGAAAAATGAAAATTTTTAAACATTTAGAAACGTACATCAACAATAAGAAGGGTGCTATGCAAAACTACAAGATTTTAAAAGAAAACTATGGTTCTAGAAAATACCTATTAATAAATAGAACACATACTGCAACTTTAATTACAATGAGACCAGGATACGCCTAGCTTTCAACACCTAAACAAAATAGATAGATATACCAGATAATCCTTATTGAAATGCGGAAGAGGAGCTAATCTTAACAATATACTACTAGAATGATCCGTAATCCAGAATTTAAACAATAAAATATGTAAAGAACCACACAAAGTAATGGTAAGTCCAATATCAACACCAATTTTATTAGCAGTACATAATTATAAAGTATTAGTAACAATAATTAATAATCAATTCGTTCTAGCTAACTGCTACACTAACGAATTTTAGATGACAAAAACTCCGGACTCAAACAATGAAATCGACTGCTCTGCTAGGAGATCTATCGAGCAGTGATCTCATCACCCAAAATCATTCTCTTGTCAACATACACTTTCCCACCAACCTAAGTGGAAAGATTCATAAACTTCCAGTGTAAATATCTAGCGCAACCAAGATCAAAATAAAAAACAATTTGTGTTATTATAAACAGACCAAAAATGTTTATATTATCAATCTTCATCATCAATTAGCCTATATTTGTCCACTGCTGAACGTAGGCCTCCCGTAAAATTTTCCACCTATTCCTATCTTGTGCTTCTTGCATCCAGTTCGTGGTGATGTGTTTGATATCATCCGTCCATCTAGTCGGCGGTCGTCCTCTGCTTCGATATGCCTCTTGCCTTGGTCGCCATTCCAGAATCTTTCTGGTCCATCTATCATCCGTTAATCTGGCAACATGTCCGGCCCAAGCCCATTTAGCCATGGCTATTTTTTCCACTGCATCTGTGACTCCTGTTCTTCTTCTTATTTCTAGGTTTGGTACTTTATCTCTGATGGTAATACCTAATATTGATCTTTCCATAGCGCGTTGTGTAACTCTTATTTTTTCTATTGTTCTTTTTGTCAGAGTCAGTGTTTCTGCACCATATGTAAGAACCGGTAAAACGCACTGGTTAAAAACCTTTCTTTTTAAACAAACTGGGATAACAGACTTGAAAATGTTATTCAATCTACCAAAGGCAGCCCATGTGAGACCTATCCTTCTTTGTATTTCAGTTATCTGATTATCTCGGCCTAAGCGAATCTCATGCCCTAGATACTTGTAAGCTATTACTTGATTGATGCTATGACTAAATTTTGTCTTTGAGGTGTTAATTTTAAGACCAATTGTTTTTGACACTTTATAGAGCGTGTGCAGCATTTTTGTAGCTTTATCAACTCTCAACTATCAGATATTCAACTATCAGATATTCAACTATCAGATTTATCAACTATGAGATATTAAAACGATGTCATCGGCAAATCTTAGGTGGTTCAGATCTTCCCCATTTATATTAATTCCCATGTTATCCCCTCGTTCCATTTGCTTGAACATATATTCAAGAACAGCTGTAAACAATTTAGGGGAGATAGTATCACCATGTCTAATTCCCCGTTCTATTCGAAATTTCTTGGTATCTTCATGAAGGCGGACACAAGCTGTACCAGTTTCGTAAATACTTTTAATCAATGCGATATATCGGTAGTCAATGCGGCAGTTGCTCGGTAGTCAATGCTCGAAGCATTTTATGATGATCTATAGTATCAAACGCCTTTTCATAATCTACAAATATAAGAAAGATAGGCTTGTTATACTCTGTACACTTTTCTATTAGCGTTTTTATAACTTGTAGATGATCATTTGTTCCGTATCTGGAGCGAAACCCAGCCTGTTCAGAAGGTGGGTGACTGGTGACAAATCCAGTTTGTTCACAAGCCGTTTTGTTATTACCTTCATGAACAGTTTGTATATATGGGAGAGAACTAATAGATCTGTAGTTCTTTAGGTCTGAAATGTCACCTTTTTTGTGCATTATGGTTATTATTGCATTATGCCACTGGGAGGGGGTTACGACTCTCGTCAAACAAGTATTAAACATCTTTTTCAACACATTTACTAACGTTTCTCCTCCTTCTTTGATTTGTTCAATGACTATCCCATCTTCTCCAGGTGATTTATTGTTTTTCATCTCCGAGAGAGCTGCTTTTAATTCCTCTGTTGTGGTATCTGGGATGTCTTCTGAGCCTACATTTTGAACTTTTGGTATTTGATTTTGATCAGGATCTGGAAGTTCTTCTTGCTTAGACCCGCAAAAAGATTAAAATCAATCTTAGACCCACAAAAAGATTAAAAATCTTTTTCGGTGTTTTTATATACGGGGTGAAATGAAAATGCTACAATACTTCTATTCAAATCTGCCTTGGAATGCTTGCTGTTTTCTGGCAGCACCAACAGTCCTATTATTTAATTCCTGCAATACATATTTATCCCGTATAGTTGCAAGTTTAAAAAATAACTCACGTTTAAACCCGCCTAGTAATAAGTAAAATTTTAGTGCTCCTCGCCTATGATTTACTACATGATTAGTAGTTTTGACCCCTTTTTATATTATGTGAAACATTTAGAAATACATTATAATTAATTTTTAGGTATAATCTTATTCGTCGAATCAATGATCCTAAAACAGCAAACTTCTTCTTGGATTAAAATATTTAACTTAATTTCTTGTATTTGACGTCAGCTGTCTTAGACTTTCCCCCAGATCTCTGAGTTTTCGTGTGTGAGACAGTTTGAAAACTAATTATACTTCATTACGTAAGTTAAGGTAGTAATATTTTTGATTTATTTTTGACTAACCTAATCCTATCAAGCCTTTAAAGTTTAATGAAAGATTTCGTAGATTTGAAGTTTAGATAAGGAAAGTTTTAGATATTAATTTGGGGTAATATAAATATTTTGAATATGTTGATATTAGTAAACATAAGTATATATATATATATATATATATATATATATATATATATATATATATACTTATGTTTACTAATATCAACATATTCAAAATATTATAATTATAATATTATATATATATATATATATATATATATATATATATATATATATATATATATATATATATATATATATATATATATATAGGTATATATATATGTATTATAGACAAGCGGCAAACGCCCCAAATGTATAATAGAATTGAATAGAAATATGCTTTATTGCCACTGATTTGAAATTGTACAATTTTTTATGGACAAAGCTTACAAAAAGTAAAAAAAATAACAATAACTATTAAAATTTACTAAAAGTATATAAATCGTCAATATCACAAAATAAAAGGTATTGAAATATACAATCCATTGTAAAATTTAACTAAATTGCAAATTGCATAATAAAACCTTACGAACTAGTTTACGAATAAAGGCAGGTTTACACGTATCCAGTAACTGGCGCCAGTCTCACTGGCATTCCAGTGCTTGACTAGGACAGCGCTGGACAGGTAAGTTTACACGTATCCAGTAGCTGGCGCCAGTCTCACTGTCACGTCTGTTCCTACTATGTGAAGTCAGTCGTTTGTTATCATTTGCCAGTGTCGTGTCGTGTTACTTTTGTAAAAATGGAGCTACAGCAAAAGCAGTTGTTGAAAAGAAAATGTGTTAAGAAAATGTTCGTCCTATTAAGGGAGGAGCTGATTAATATGTTGGAAGAAGAAGTGGTAAAGGAAAAACGATTGTGGGTAAGAAAATGGATCAGTGATAGATCTATAATAGGAGCTTAGTCTTTCTTGTTAAAACAACTAAGAGTAGAGGATCCCACTGAGTACAGGTTGGCGTTACAACTTACGTCAGAAAATTTTGACCAACTACTTTCTCTAATAGAAAGTTCTATTCAGTATCAAGATACCGTGATGAGAGAGGCATTACCTGCAAAAATAAAACTTGAAGTAACATTGACTTATTTAGCTACTGGAATGTCACCGAAGCCTGAGTCACTTATACCGTGTGCCCAAACCTACTATCTCAAAATTTATACCCAAAGTGTGCAGGGGAATTTATGCAGCATTAAAACAATATATTAAGGTAAAGTATTGATTAATTTTATTTACAATTGGCAATATTATAAGCTATTTTAATGAGACCACTAGCGTCTTCTGCTTGGTCAAAGCTTTCAATAGGTGATGGAACACTGCAGCAGTCATCCTTGCAGTGGGAAGTAAAAGTCGATGAAGTTGGAGTACTGGATGGACTACCTTCTGGCAGTGCACAACTTGCAACTGGCGGGAAGCGTGGTGGATAATTTCTCAAAGATATAGGATCCCATTCAAATTAAGTATTTGGAAGTTGCTGCATCGATTTTGGATATTGTTGCATACATTCAGAAAACTGCGAATTTTAATTAGCATTTAACTTCTTCGCTCGTATATTGTAATAATAAATAATTTACTATTGTAATAATATTTATAAATATATTGGGGGTGAAGACACCATTCTAATAGATTGGGGGGGGGGGGGGGGGTTAAGCGTGATAATTTAGGATTGAAGCTGTAATTAAATCTAATAAA
This sequence comes from Diabrotica undecimpunctata, assembly GCF_040954645.1. NCBI lineage: Eukaryota > Metazoa > Arthropoda > Insecta > Coleoptera > Chrysomelidae > Diabrotica > Diabrotica undecimpunctata. The sequence goes on along the minus strand of NC_092803.1, from coordinate 40,629,461 downwards.
CCCCTCTAATGAATTGTCTCCCTCTGATAAAGGCTATCACCATGGTAGACGACGTCTGTCTCAATATCCTTATCAAGGCCTCTACAATTCTTAGGGGATACTTATCCCTGCGAGCGGGGCAAGGCTTACTGGCTCCACTAGTCTGGACTGACTGGTTTCGCCCTCGCGGATTTACAAGAGGGTAGAGAAATTTTTTGGAAAGGAAGAGAATTAAGGACTTCTCGGTCTCAGGTCCTGCAAAGAGTGAGAGGCTATCGGCTTACGTTAGAAGCCGGAGCACTGCATAAGCGAAATGTGTATCTCTTCTAGTCTTGACCTGTAACGGCTAGGAATAACAAAAACAAATTTCGGGTTTACAATGTATTAACTAGACTGTACACTACAGAATATCGGTTAAGACCAAAAATGTTCGATCAGGCGCGAAGGGAGACGAGAAGAGACAAGCAAGGAATTAAAGGTCAGACAATTACCTTATCATTAGATATACCTGGGGTTAGTATATAGATCTTAGTTACCTCCGCGTATCTAGGCTCTAGCTAGGGAATACGCCTCCAGTCTACCGGGATTTGAGATTGCGAACCTTCGAATCTCCAGTTGCCGACACTTGTACGTCACACTGTCCCGTCGAGTTACAGCAGCGCGCTCACTCGCCGCGCCTCTCGCGTGGGCCACCCTCAGGCGCCGAGTTCTTACTGACTGTTTGACCAACTTCTGCTTGTTTTTTTTTATGTATCCCAACTCCTACCTTAGATTCTTTTTGTCACGTATTCCATGTGTTAAACTGGATCACGCTATGTAAAACTACTTAGTCAGCTCAATTCTTCTCACTTGTTTAACAATTCGTACCTTGTATTAATTTCCAACAAGGTCTAAGTGTCGTAATTTTTTAAACATTCAGCAGATTCCGGATAATTAAGAAGCCCATACCTACTAAATTGGACACAGTAGATGCTATCGTTTGTGCTGCTTGTGCACTCCATAATTGGCTACGCAAGAAATCAAAGTCTTATCTCACTCCAACTTGTGTAGATAGGGAAGATGAAGATGGAAATTTTCTGGCAGGTTCATGGAGAAACGAAATTCAGTCCTTACATGGTATTGAAAATCAAGGTAGCAACCATTCATCCAATACTGCCAGAGAACGCAGGGAAAGTTACAAGAATTTTTTTGTAAATTCCGGAAGGGTTCCTTGGCAAATTAGAAGCATACATTAAGGTTAACGTCATAATATGAATAGTTATTGTTAATTTTTGGTAAAAAATAAATATTAGAGCGGACTATTTTGATTTTGATTTACTGTTTGCAATAAATGAAAAAGAAATAATAAAAGTAGCTACTTACTAGATACTATAACTTATATAATTTTTTACGGAATGGATTTTAAAAGTTGTTATTTACAGTAACACTTGTCAACAACGGCCACTTAAAATATTTTTTTTTAAATCATAGTATCATTAATGGGCATAGAAAAAGTTAAAGGACACTTTAATAAATCAATTATATTTTTATTAGATAATTATTTATT